>NC_057740.1:9018674-9031292 GCF_004010195.1 Chiloscyllium plagiosum
GGCGGTGCTGAGTCCGAGGGTTGGGACTGAGATAAGGTGGGGGGAGGGGAAATGAGGAAGCTGGAGAAATCTGCATTCATCCCTTGTGGTTGGAGGATTCCTAGGCGGAAGATGAGGCGCTCTTCCTCCAGGCGTCGTGTTGCCATGGTCTGGCGATGGAGGAGGCCAAGGACCTGCATGTCCTTGCAGAGTGGGAGCGGGAGTTAAAGTGTTCAACCACAGGCCGGTTGGGTTGGTTGGTGCGGGTGTCCCAAAGGTGTTCTCTGAAACGTTCCGCAAGTAGGCGGCCTGTCTCCCCAATATAGAGGAGGCCACATCGGGTGCAGCGCATGCAGTAAATGATGTGTGTGGAGGTGCAGGTGAATTTGTGGTGGATATGGAAGGTTCCCTTGGGGCTTTGGAGGGAAGTGAGGGGGGAGGTGTGGGCACAAGTTTTGCATTTCTTGTGGTTGCAGGGGAAGGTGCCGGGAGTGGATGTTGGGTTGGTCGGGGGTGTGGACCTGACGAGGGAGTCCATGACAATCTCCATGCCAACCTATGTTCATGCCATCCACCTACACACTTCACGGCCCTCCATGGCAACCTCTGTCCATTCCCATACCATTTTATTGTCTCAGCCCAACATAGAGCTAACCCATGCACTCACATCTGCCAGTCATTGCCCTGACACCTACCATGTAATTCATGTGGTGTCTACCAAGGCAGACCTCAGGATCCACTCTGAGATTAAATAAAATTCTTAGTATCGATTAAAGAATATTTAAATCACAGAAATGTCCTTATGAATAAACAAAACTCTTATGAGGAGAGAAAACAAAGCATTGAAATTCATTGTCCTTCTTCCAAACTCCATTACTATTTGGAGCTGTAATTCAAATTGTGAACTTGGGCAACCCTCTGTGATAATGGAAGGTTGTCAAATCTGTCAAAGACTCTAAACCTCTAATGCTCACCCTCAAGTTATGTCAACAGGCAAAGTAATTACTTTTTAATATATAAAGGGCAGGAGTTTTAAATGTCTTGTCAGCCTGATACCTCCTTTTGACAGTTCTTTTTTGAGAACTGCTTTTGAAAGTTCTCTCAACTGCTCTAGAGCAGTGCTCTTGATAACTTTAATGACTTTTCCAGCAACCTTGACAGTTCCAATGAATTTGTGCAGTTTTATTTTTAACAATCTCAAAGATATATTACCTCCCCAAAGGACACATGATCTCCTCTAAAGGTGTCATGGCACCATTTCCACATGAATATCGTACCTCTCCAAATAACTCAGTGCTTGGATCTGGTCTGATCAGCTCTAAACTGCACACTGAATATTTCCCACTCTTAGCTGATGAAAATCAAGCTGTTTAAAATGGACAGTTGCCTCTATAGACGTGCAGTTTGAAACGCACACCATGCACCTTAATACAAACAAAAGTAAATGAATGTGAGAGGCCAGCCAGTAGTGCAGTGGAATAGACAAGTCTGAAGGTAATAAAGACATGAATGGGAGTTTCAGCAGCATAATAGCTGAGGCAGAGGAGGTTTGCTTAATTATTACAAGAGGAGAAATAGGTAGCCTTAGTGACTGTGCAGATATGGATTATGCAAGGAAATCAAAGCACCCGGAGGAGACAATGTGCAAACTCTGCACAGTCACTGGGATCAAACATGGGTCCCTGGCATTGTGAGGCAGCAGTGCTAACCATTGAGCCACCGTGCCACATAAAACAAATATAAAATTGAAGGTGCAAGCAGTCTGATTAAGTCAAAAGCAATTGCCAGGAAGGAAGGTGGAGTTGTTGGTGACAGAACAGATTTGACTAATAGAGTTCAAAATCAATGGTTTCAAATTTCCCAATGTTAAATTAGTGGAAATTTCTTGAGTGTCCCAAAGCAACTTTACAATTACAAGATAGCAAAAGGATGAAGAGAGGTGGCATTGAGGTAAAGTTGGAGTTGTCAGTGTCTATGAGAAAAAAATGCCATGTTTTGTGACATTAAAAAAATCACACAATGCCAGGTTATAGTCCAACAGGTTTATTTGGAAGCACTAGCTTTCAGAGCGCTGTTACTTCATCAGGTGATTGTGGAGAATAAGATTATAAGACACAGAATTTATAGCAGAAGTTTATAGTGTGATGTAACTGAAATTATACATTTAAAAAGACCTGGATTGTTTGTCAAGTCTCTCATCTTTTAGAATGACCGTGTTGGTTTCAGTTCTTTCAAATGTAAATTGCAAAACTTTTTTAAAAGTTACATTCTCAACATGGCACCAATTTAACAATTGGTGTCATGTTGGTCCAGATAAGGTATTGAAGGTGTTAACTCCTGCTATAAATTCTGTGTCTTATAATCTTATTCTCCATAATCACCTAAAGAAGTAGCAGTGCTCCAAAAGCTATTGCTTCCAAGTAAACCTGTTGGACTATAACCTGGTGTTGTGCGGTTTTTAGCTTTGTACACCCCAGTCCAACACCGGCATCTCCAAATCATGATTGGTGATGACATTGCTGATGGAGCAGAAAGCACACGGGAACTGGGGTGTGGGGGTGCAATTGTAGAAAGGGGAAAGGTCAGTCCTAAAGGTGACTCTTCAATCAAGTTGAATGATGAGGATGGAATTAGGCAAATGAAGTTCAACACAACTGGATGAGGATACAGGAGTGGAATGGACTGATGAACTGGGACAAAGAATGCACATATTGAGAAGGAAGAGAAGGGATGCTTTCTCTGTCAGAGTTGTATGGAATATCATTTGTGACTTAGATAAGATAAGTTTCGGCAACAACATCTTTCTGCTGGTAGAGGAAAAGAATTGAGATAGTTGAACTCAGTGCAGATCAGGAATTAAATATGGGATTTTCCTAATTTGAATGGCCAAATAAGGATGCCAAGGGGATTGAGGTAAAGCTGTAAATAGGATAAGGTGCAGATCAGCCATGATCTAATGAAATGGTGGTGGCAGCCAAAGGGATTAACTGGACAATAACTGGGGTGTAATGATCTGCACTTGGAAATGGAGATTGGATAAAAGAAAGACATTTTATTAGGCAGGCGAGTGGATTAGCCAAGCTCTGCCAAATTCTTGTCACTACCAGAATTTCAATCTGTGTGGGAATACTCATTGGTGACCCTTCCACCTTGCCACCAGCTAAGATGCTTAAGTGATCAATGAAGAATGACTTAGGGACCTGTGCTGCAGCGATTAATGCAGTTCTGTTGTCACGTGGAATTCACGGCAGTTGCTATGCTACGGAAGGTTTATCACCTCAATGTGCGGGCCGGCTGGACTCCTTCAGTCAAAGGCAGTGAAGTGTTATTGGAATTGACCTCTGCCTTTTCTTTTGGACTCTTCCTCCTCACTCCATGTGAACCCAAAGCTGAGAAACACCTGCCCCATCACTTACCTTCCCTTCCTCCCAGATCCTGGCATTCCCTTGCTACTTTTCCACCATCAGGCGTTGCCTTTACCATGGCACTGCTGGGTGCAGTAACCGCCCGTCTCCGATTCATCAGCAGCTCTCACTGTCACAGAGTCATAGAGATGTACAGCACAGAAGCTCCTCCATGCTAACCAAATATCCTAAATTAATCTAGTCCCATTTGACAGCACTGGGCCCATTTCCCTCTGAACCCTGCCTCTTCATATACCCATGCAACTGCCTTTTTAGTGATGTAATTGTACCAGCCTCCACCACTTCCTCTGGCAGCTCATTCCATACATGCACCATCCTCTGTATGAAAAGGTTGCCTCTTAGTTCCCTTTTAAATCTTTCCCCTCTCACCTTAAGCCTATACCCTCTAGTTTTGGATTCCCCTACCCTGCAAAAAATACTTTTACTTTTCACCCTATCTATGCCCCTCAAAACTTTATAAACCTCTATAAGGTCACCCCTGAGCCTCTGATGCTCCAGGGAAAAGAAAACCCTGGATCTTGGTTCCAGAAAAATGCCCGCCCATTGTCTTACCCCTGCTGGATGCCCTCCAGTTAGGCAGAGATGTTACGGGGTCATGATCACTTCTCCAAAGAGAGCGAGACCCCTGTATCTTCAAAAAGGTTGCACTTATGACTTGGTAGTTCATAACTCACTGATTAATCTGTGGGTGCTTGACTGAATTACAGCTCAATATTCCAACATTAGGGTTATCTTGTCTGCTCAACCCTCAATTGGCATTTAAACTCCCTCCACACACAGTTCTGCTAACTGAAAGTGAAACAAGTTTTGTCAGACTCAGTTCACAACATTGAACCACTTTCCAACTAATGCTTTAAATTGATCTGTGCAGTGAAGTTTTAACCAACATGCACAGAACGTTTGAGAAAAGAGGAAAGGTTTAATTCGTATAAGAGCATTGAAGATGCATTGAAAGAATCGCTGCTTCCAACTCCTGTCATAAGTGACACAAATACTTTCAGGGGCTCTGATGTGGAAACAGACATTCTTCTGCACATTAATGGCAGCTCTTAGGCTGATGAACATGACTGCATCAAAGCCATTCCAAAACAACTACAGATCCATTTATCTCTGCCAAAGTACAACAGTGTTAGTGTCTAAAAATAATGCGGCAGCGTTTTCGTGGACACCAGTCGACATGACTGAGGTGCAGCACTGCGCTTCGCAGCATAACCAGCAAGAAGCAATTGTCTACAAAGGAATGAAGGTTAAGTGCCAGTCTGACAAATGAGGCTTTCTAAAATAAACAAACTGTGTTTGGTTTAAATGCAGGTCACCTACTTTGAAAAGATGCAAGCAAGGTTCTCAAGAAATGCAAAGGGCGAGATTGCTCTAACAGCGGACAAACGTGTCACAGAAATTCTCAAAGCTGATGTACAAACAGTCATCTCATCCCTTCAAGGCATTTTCAGCTGACAGGACAAGAATAATGTGATGGCTTGTGAAGTTTGACAGAAACTCTTTGATTAAGTGAAGATAGGAGTGTGGCTAATAGAAAGATGGCAGTATAATGCCTGTGTGGCACAAGAAATGAATCCGGAAAATATTTTTCTTATTAGGAATATTTTTCTTATTAGGAATCCATAAATATTTTTCAATGTAAATGGCACAATTTTGAAATAAAATGCTTTCAAGGAGCGAAACAGGCAGTGAACATTTATTGAGAAGGTAGAGAAAGAATTTTAACTTGTTTGCATCGAAGGATAAGAGTCTTTGGCTTAAGTAGGGGAAAATAAACTCCTATCCTGCAGTTCCTCTGAGAAGCTTATGAGCCCAAAGGTTTTCTTTGAAGGTTTTGTCAGAATGTTTCAAGCTTTGTGTTCCAGGGAACAAACTGGGAATTCTTCATCCATTTCTCTGGTCATCCAGCAGATTACATGGAGAAGGGTTTTTCAGGGAGAGTAAAGCATTCTTAGGCCCTAAATTAGTGTTTCATAGAATCATAGAATCCCCACTGTGTGGAAGCAGGCCATTCGACCCATTGAGTACACACCAATCCTCTGAAGAGTATCCATCCAGAACCGCCCCATTATCATGTAAGCCTGCATTTCCCATAGCTATCCCACCTAGCCTGCACATCCCTTGACACTATGGGTCATTTAGAAAGGCCAATCCACCTAACCTACATATCTCTGGACTGTGAGAGGAAACCAGAGCACCTGGAGGAAACCTCCACAGGCACTGGGAGAATGTGCAAACTCCACACCGACAGTCAACGGAGGATGGAATCAAATTGGGTCCCTGCAGCTGTGAGGCAGTCCTGCTAACCACTGAGCCACTGTTCCACCCTAATGATTATTCAATAGTTGCCAAATAAGGGAAATGTAAAAATGCACAAAGTGGTTTTTAATTGCAAATAGCAACAGCAATTTAACAGCAACAAGTCAATAAATGCATAAAATCCCAAGAGATATAGGTAGAAATCTGATATTATGGAAAGTGCTAGGCTCGAGATCCTGATTTTAAAACTTGTATGTTAAGAGACCTGATGACACATTCATGGAGGTGCAGAAAGATGTTTCTGATGGCCTGGCCAACATTCTTCCCTCAACCAAAAGAGTCGCTGTCTCCGAGATGGTTCAGACACACATAGACTGTCACCTTTGCAAATATAACATTTGCTGCACTTCGAAGCAGATCAGTTTGTGAATCACATAGAGATATTTGATGCAACAAAGGAGTTGAATAAGGGCATACATTTCTTTCATTACCAGGAAATTGGGAGAGAGAGGAAGAGAGAAACTTATCAGTGTATCTAACTCATGCAACACAATATGACTAAAATGGAGGCAGTTTCTGGAATGCCAAGTGATGAGAGCATCTGCACAAATCAAAAATCTTGCTAAAAGCTTTTAGACAGCATTGAATGCTGACTGGTGAGTAATTACATTTAATGTTCACTTTTTATCGCATTTGACTCATTTGTTTAAAAAGAATTATTCATTTCTTAAGCATTGACAATGACACTGAAATTGTGAAAAGGCGCTGGTCGCAGTTGAGGAAAATTGTACTAAATCTCAACAACCCCTCACCTCCTGCACTTCTGACCCGGGGTCAAATGAAGCTAAACCATTGTGGTGCATCCAGCCAGTGCCAAAGTTTGGAAGGTGTCCTTGCATTTCATTGTGTAATTAATTGGGAGGCTGCCAACACATTGTCCACTTCAACTTGCAGTTTGATCTTACCTGCATTGCATCCTCAGGCAGTGTGTTCTGTACGTTTATCATCCTCCAGTGTAAAATAATTAAACTTAAACCCTCTTAATTTTTCCTTTAAACTTGACTCTGTGAGCTGTTACATAGGTTTCATTTTTTTTTGTGTGAACTATCCATTAAAACCACAGAAATTTTGCAGCACAGAGCTAGGTCATTCAGTCTAATGAACTTGGGCATGACCCTCTGAAAAAGCTGTTCATTCCATTCTCTGCCCACTTCTGTTTTATTTGCTTTTTCTCTGATATTTAGTCATCTCCCATTTGAAAACTGATGCAGATATCACCACTGGTTGTATCAAGCATTTCATAACTAACGCTTTGTGTCCCCTTTGGCCTTTTGATGATTGTACACCATCACCCTCTAATCACTGAAATAACAATAGGTAAACATTGTCTTTACATAATTTTGAACATCTGTATTCACTTTCTTCCCAATGTTTTCATAGAAAGAATCTAATCTCTCCACAAAGCCTCATGATCTTAGCTGTAAATCTATA
The DNA here is from genome assembly GCF_004010195.1 of Chiloscyllium plagiosum. NCBI lineage: Eukaryota > Metazoa > Chordata > Chondrichthyes > Orectolobiformes > Hemiscylliidae > Chiloscyllium > Chiloscyllium plagiosum. The sequence continues at coordinate 9,025,829 of NC_057740.1, forward strand.
TTTCTTCTTATATTTAATAAATATAATTTTAAATATTTAAAAAGGATAATATAAAAGTTTTCTGTACATCATATTTGTTACTGTTTACACCGCTGATATATGCAGAGGTATCACCAGTTTTATGGGTGTACTGGAATTTTATTCACAATTTTTTTAAAAATGTCTGCTCTCATGTTTTCAGCTTCCTCCCCCAGTTTAATTCCTGTTTCTCTAACTACATCCATAGCACACAGATAGTCACAAACACACAATGCTAAGCACTAAACAATTTGACAATTGATCATTACATCTTTTCTCCCTTATTAAACTAACTAACTTTATTTTAAATCAAACCATCCAAAGCAACAAACATGTATCCAGTAAAGTATATCTTATTGTTCAAAGTATTGCTTTTCTCTGAGTGCAGAAATACCATTTGGGATATGAAGGTTGTTGAGATGGCACTGAGATCTACAAATTTAAGGACACAGCTTAAAAATACGGGGTAGACCATTTAGGACAGAGATGAGGAGAAACTTCTGCACCCAGAGAGTGGTGGCTGTGTGGAATGCTCTGCCCCAGAGGGTAGTGGAGGCCCAGTCTCTGGATTCATTTAAGAAAGAATTGGATAGAGCTCTCAAGGATAGTGGAATCAAGGGTTATGGAGATAAAGGCAGGAACAGGATACTGATTAAGGATGATCAGCCATGATCATATTGAATGGTGGTGCAGGTTCGAAGGGCAGAATGGCCTACTCCTGCACCTATTGTCTATTGTCTATTGTCTTGCAGTTCTCTGTTTTCAGCTCAATGAGGCAATATTAAGAAGGAGGTACAAGAATTCTTGGAACTGCTAAAGGAGGGATGGTAGAGGTCAATTTGTGAGATCAGATCTTGATTGAGAAACAAGTAAAGGAGCAGCTCCTTTTAGGTAAATTGAAATAATATTGTCTCTTTACTTCTGTACACTATGCATTGACTTATCAGAATGATCCTTGTAGATTGTTTAACTTTTATATTGATATTTTCTTTGTTTTAATGCTGCCAGCTACTCCATACATGAGTGTCGTGTTTCTCACAATCTTGCAGCAGCTTTTGACATATTACTTTAATGTTAAAAAAATTTCCTTTAAAGTCGCTTACAAAGATACAGTGAACACCAAGATTAACAAAGAGCTGTCAAAAGGGGCTGACAAAAAATCTGTAGACAAAAATGAGAGTTAAGCAAGATCTGAAATCAGAAGAGGGAAGTGAAGGAGGTTTGGTGAAACCATCAGTATTTTTGTTTTATTTTTCTCTTTTTTGGTTTGGAACTGTGAGTTGAAATTGAGAACTGAACATTGAACAGCAGCCTGTTTTAAATAATAGGGAGAGAACAAAAGACAGATGTTTGCTGTTAGGGACTGGCCTGGAAAGATAATGCAGGTTAGTCAAAGCACTAAAAGAAACTGCAAATGACTTGGTGGTGAGATGTTGTTATGCTCAGAAACTAGCATCTCATTGAATGTTGAATTGTTCAATCAAAGGAACACAGGTGCTGACCCGCCAACCACAGAGAAATTGAAGAAGAAAAAGTGAACAGGCATTGATTATGTTTTGGGCATGAGGTAACTTTGTTTTGAAAGTTGTTGGACTGGGTTGGGTTTATGGTTTTGCTCTCTAGTTACTCTCCAGTTATCAACTGGTTGAAAGTACTGAGAAAGGAATTACAGTCTGTAAATATATGTCTCCAGAGTTCTGTGGAAGCTGTTTGCATTGACCAGTGATTTTGGAATTCAAGCAAGATTTGCAATCCCTGTAATAAAACCCATCATCCAAGGATGTCACAAAAGACCGACATGCATCATTGAAATCGTTCTGATTCCATTATTTTCTTGTTTAACTTATCCCTTAACCGTATCTGTCTGTGAGTGGGAATTTATATTCAAACACTAATGGACTTAGATCATAGATATTAATTAGATTGCCTTATAATTTATCCATGTTCCACTAAAGTTACATTCTTAATAATAAGTTAATTTTGTTAAATCATAAACTTGGCATTCAAGATCTGTTATTTGTAAAATCTGGTTAGGAACAATTAGGCAATTTTGAGCATCATTGAATATTTTTGGTTCACTGATTTACACATCTAGTGATAACCAGGCTGAATTGACTCTAAAAGAATGTACCAAAATAAGAATCTAAAGTTTTATGGTCTGAGAGCTAATTATCTTTTTCTATGCAGTATCAATGGAAAGGATGGGATCCAACGATTTGAGAAACTAGAATTTAAAATTTGCATTAGCGATTGTGATGTATCTTGGGATGATATGATTCTCCTGTCTCTAAAAAGTATGCAAAATACACCCTTTCACTTATTGGGTAATTTTCTTCATATCAACCAGCTCAATGAAGCATTTTTAAGCACATTAAGACATGAAATTCAAAGGTCCGCAATGAATAGCGTACTAAAGAATTAAATTGTGATATCCCTAAATAAATGACCACCGCCAACCCCAGGCTGTCAGCATTTGAGGCTGGAAAGGGCATCTCTGGAAAGTTGGGTGGACCAATTACTTTAGCGAGGAGGAAGTTCCAGGAGGAAGAGGGAGAAGTGTGGGGCCTGCATGAGGGCTCCGCCATAATGGAAATTTAACTGTAAACTTAACACATAACGCCTTCTTACATTGTCAATCCTCTTCAAAGCTCTTCAGTCAGGTGGGAAGCTTGTTTTTGATTCCTACTCAGGCCTGAGTTAAAATTGTAATTGTGATTTTGTGACGTCCCCAGATCCCAGCCTATTTTCTTTTAAAGCAGGACCCTACTGGCTTTAGATAGGTGTCTTCCTCCTTACTCAGAAAAGCAGGTTAAAAATCAGCATCTTCAAGATCCAAGGATGTTGGTGTATATAAGTTTCCCAGGAATTTTTAGTTCTCTGTACACCCAGTATTGGGCAGGTTGGTCTGGTTAAAATGTAGCTGAAAATGTGTTGCTGGAAAAGCGCAGCAGGTCAGACAGCATCCAAGGAGCAGGAGAATCGATGTTTCGGGCATGAGCCTTTCTTCAGGGCTCATGCCCGAAACGTCGATTCTCCTGCTCCTTGGATGCTGCCTGACCTGCTGCGCTTTTCCAGCAACACATTTTCAGCTCTGATCTCCAGTATCTGCAGCCCTCACTTTCTCCTGGTTAAAATGTACTCCACTGTATACAAGTCCTTTGAATTAGACTGAAAGAGATAAATGCTCACAGCTACCTTAAACTAATATCTATATTTTATGCCTCATTGGGATATGTGTGCTGGAAATCAAGCTCCATTCTTCTGATATTCATCACAAAAGTTAGAAATTTTACCAAAGTGTATAAAGTCCTCAATTTATCTAACTATTTGACAGAGCTTAACAGAAGACATGGATCTGGTTTCCCCACTTAAAAAGGCCTACTGTTTGTTACAAATAAATAGATTCTACCCTCAGGTATTAACAGTCATAAGCTGTGTTAATATAACTTCACGATTTAAAACAACAACCTCCTTCTATGCTATCCCTCCATTACACACATGTACAGACTGACAAAAAAAAATTGTGTTATGGGTGGAGGGGAAAAGAAAATACTTGGAAAATAATTCAGTGGCATGAGTCCTCAGAATTTTATGAAGGGGTTCTTTTTCTTTCCCTTTAGTTCTCCAAGCTGGTTTCTTTCACTTCTTCACAGGAGGCAGAGTTTGCCTGTTTCATACTTTGTGAAGTCTCTGACTTATTGGTTAAAAACCTCAGCTCACATGAACGGATGAGAAAACAATTCCTTTCTTTAGCTTCAAGCATTTAACTGGACAGAGAGAGAGAGATTCACCAGCTCCCTTCAAGAGGTCTGAGGACAAGCCATTGTATTGTTCAGGTCCACTAGCTGTTCACCCAGCTTCCAATCAGCAAGTTACCCAGGATTTAATCAGAGAGTTGTTGTCAGGTTGATGACCTTTCGCAGGTACAACAACAACCTACTTGTTCACTTTGAAACTTACTTTGTACAGATACCCAGTACCATTCCACACATTCACACCATACCCAAGTTTGCAAGGCAACAGTGTAATTACAACTTGCAATGAGCTTCTGTAACTTTGTGTTGTGAAAGCATGGCAATTCCTTCTTTCCTCCTTTGTCATAAAATCCTTCTCTCAATTCGGTCCACAATCAAAAACAATGTAAGATAAAAAGATGTATAGGCTTTACAATCCATTTGAATAGTTTAATTGTCTTTGACTGACAATTGTACATGGGATTGAATGTGATGGTCCAGCTCAATTAAGTAACCTTGCATCGTGTGAGATATTTGAAGTCAATTTACGTGAACTCTTTATGTTAATAACATTGCTGTTGATTTTTCTTTGTGACTACAGCTATTTACCCCTTGCATACTTTTTATTAACAATCAAACTCTAAAATGGTATGCTGTGCTGAATTCCTTACATCATTCTTGTCTTCCCATTTTTTATGCCTTCCTTTCACTCATCCTTTCTTTAAGCTTCAAGACCTTGATGATTCCATTCAGAATGTCTTGTGCTAATTCAGTGTTGCATTTTTTAAAAAAACATCAGCTTTCATAGCTCCATTCACATTCCAATGTATTTGTCAATGTCATTATTTTGTTACATGTTTTGTATCATGTACAATGCTCGGGGCTTGGGTACACAGCCAGGCAGGCATGTAGTTTGGTTTCCTAACTCCATCCCACTTGGTGTGTATTTTATATATTTGGGCTTCCTCTCTGAGTAAAGCAGAGCTATCAGAAGTTTCTAAATGTTCATAAGTTTTATTTACAGTGTCTGACCCAGAACTTTAAAATGTCAACACCATACTTGAGCTCACAATTTCTCGTAGCTTTTAGACCTTATGTTTACATTTCTCTGAGTCAACCCCCAGGCTTAACTAATCAAGTACAGTGAGCATAGATCAATTACCAGATTTACATAACCAATCAGAACAATTGAATACTGCACACAAAGTTGTTTTTTTCACAGGAGATAGAATAGAGAACATGGCTGGGCTACCCATCCATAAATGATAATCCATCTAATTAATGGTCTATGAAGGCCTATTTCCAAAAGCTAAATGGAGTTTTCAAGTCAATCTCAAGCCTAACCCCAGTCCCCAATAAATGTCAATATTGGGAACAGAGTGACGGTGCCGAGGTTTTATGAGGTGTGTTTTGTTTGAGACCGAGACTGCAGGACTGGTGGTGAGCAGTTTATGAGAAGATAAACAACTTGTGAAGCCTTGAGGTTTTCTTTTAAAAGTTGGAACAATAGAAGCAGCCTGGGTGGGTGTGGTCAGGTTGACACAGAACCAGGGTCTTTAGGTAACTTTCAGCATTTGTTGCTGGGCTCTCAACAGGGTTGGAAAGCAGTCAAGATTAGAGTGGTGCTGGAAAAGCACAGCAGATCAGGCAGAGTCCGAGGAGCAGGAAAATCGACGTTTCGGGCAAACACACTTCATCAGGAATGAGGCAGG
>NC_057740.1:9031366-9033238 GCF_004010195.1 Chiloscyllium plagiosum
AGAGAGGAGGTTGGAGCAGATAGGTGGGAAGGAAGATTGGCAGGTAAGATGCTGCTGACCTGGCGGGTTGGAACTGGGGTAAGGTTGGGGGAGAAGAAACTGGTGAAGTCCACATTGAGGTTGAAGTGTTCCGAGGCAGAAGATAAGGTATTCTTCATCCAGGTGTCAGGTGGTGAGGGAGTGGCAGTGGAGGAGGCCCAGAACCTTCATGTCCTCGGCAGAGTGGGAGGAGGAGTTGAAATGTTCAGCCACAGGGCGGTGGGGTTGATTGGTGCGGGTGTCCCGGAGATGCTGTCTAAAGTGCTCTGCGAGAAGACATCCAGTCTCCCCAATGTAAAAGAGACCGCATCAAGAGCAACGGATACAATAAATGACATTGGTGGATGTGCAGTTGAATCTATGATGGATCAGGAAGGCTCCTTTGGGACCTGGGATGGAGGTGACGGGGGAGGTGTGGGCGCAGGTTTTGCAATTCCTGCAGTAACAGGGAAAGGTGCCAGGAGGGGAGGGTGGGTTGTTTGGGTGCGTGGACCTGACCAGGTAGTCATAGAGGGAATGGTCTTTGCGGAAAGCGGATAGGGGTGGGGAGGGAAATGTACCCCTGTGGTGGGGTCCATTTTGAGGTGACGGAAATGTTGGTGGATGATGCGGTTTATGCGGAGGTTGGTAGGTGGAAGGTGAGCACCGGGGTGTTCTGTCCTGTGGGGTGGGGTTTGAGGGCAGAGGTGCAGGACGTGGATGAGATGCATTGGAGGGCATCTTCAACAAGATGGGAAGGGAAATTATGGTCTTTAAAGAAGGAAGCCATCTGATGCATTCTGTGGTGGAATTGGTCCTCCTGGGAGCAGTTACAGCGGAGGCAGAGGAATTGGGAATATGGGATGGCATTTGTGCAGGACTGGACCATCTCTGACACCTCCCGCCCCTTCCTGACCTCTCCATCTCTATCAATGATGACTGACTCAACACTGACATTTTTTACAAACCCACCGACCCCCACAGCTACCTGGATTACACCTCTTCCCACCTGCAAAAATGCCATCCCGTGTTCCCAATTCCTCCGCCTCTGCTATATCTGCTCCCAGGAGGACCAGTTCCACCATAGAACACACCAGATGGCCTCCTTCTTTAAAGACTGGAATTTCTCTTTCCACGTGGTTGAAGATGCCCTCCAACGCATCTCATCCACGTCTCGCACCTCCGCCCTCAAATCCCACCCCTCCAACCACAACAAGGACAGAACCCCCCTGGTGCTCACCTTCCACCCCGCCAACCTCCGCATAAACCACATCATCTGCCGACATTTCCGCCACCTCCAAATGGACCTCACCACCAGGGATATATTTCCCTCCCAACCCCTATCCGCTTTCTGCAAAGACCGTTCCCTCCATGACTACCTGGTCAGGTCCACGCCCCCCAACAACCCACCCTCCCTTCCTGGCACCTTCCCCTGCCACTGCAGGAATTGCAAAACCTGCGCCCACACCTCCTCCCTCACCTCCATCCAAGGCCCCAAAGGAGCCTTCCACATCCATCAAAGTTTCACCTGCACATCCACCAATGTCATGTATTGTATCCGGTGTTCCCAGTGCGATCTCCTGTACACGGGGGAGACTGGATGCCTTCTCACAGAGCGCTTCAGGGAACATCTCCGGGACACCCGCACCAACCAACTCCACCACCCCCTGGCCCAACATTTCAACTCCCCCTCCCACTCTGCCTGGGCCTTGTCCACCATCACTTCCTCATCACCCACATTACCCCAGTTCCAAACTTCCAGCTCAGTGCCATCCTCATGACCTGTCCCACCTGCCAATCTTCCTTCCCACCTATCCGCTCCACCCTTCTCTCTGACCTATCACCTTCATCCCT
>NC_057740.1:9033289-9096519 GCF_004010195.1 Chiloscyllium plagiosum
CTCCACCCCGGAGGCTCTCCCTGCCTCATTCCTGATTAAGGGTTTTGCCCGAAATATCGATTTTCCTGCTCCTGACCTGCTGTGCTTTTCCAACACCGCTCTCATGTTGACTCTGATCTCCAGCATCTGCAGTCCTCATTTTTGCCAGCATTGGAAGGCAGTGAATCTTTCCCGGCTGCTCAACTCTTTCTCTGAGTTTTCTCCTAGATTTGACTTTTGATGTTCCTTCCTCTTGGATTAGACAACTGCATGTAAGACCATCTGTTTTCTGAGTCTGCTTTTTAGCCAATGGGTGTGTTTCTGGGATGATACCATATTGAACAGCTAATTAGTAATTGTTACTGTATCTATTATTCTGTTAAGTTTTCCAGTAGAGCTGTTATGCTAAGTTCTTCTTTGTTTTGTCATATTTTAACTATAGCGTTTGAATGAATAGTGTTTTTCTAAACATCAAGTAGTTTGACCAATCAAATTGCATCTGGAGCATAGCACTCTATACTTGTTTACAAAATAAGAAAATGTTAAGAGTCTAGGCTACCTTCTTAATATATTTTGAGGGGGTCTGGTCCATAACAATAGTAACAGCTAGGGGGCGATATTTCAGGGGCACCCTTGGGCCTTTTCTGCCTGCCTGTCTCCAACTGCAGTTCCTTATGGCTCTGTGGAGGGGATCCCATGTATAATGCCACTGAGGATATATTAAAAATTATAATCAAACAATGTGGAGACAGGGTGGTGCCCTAACACTCACTGACAGGGCAGCTTCAATTTCTACAGCTAGAAACTTTTCTTATTAGCTAAGCTGAGAACTAACCTAATAGTCCCAATTGGCCATCAAGCAGATTAATTGATCAATTTGAGATACTCTCTTTGCAGCTTTCTGACCTGCATTTGACCCTAATGGAGGGGTCCTGAAGTGTCTGGATGGAATTGGGTCCCACTTCTGATGTTTACAGTGGAGCTCATGGTGTATTATTGTCTTTACAAACTGTGGTGTCAGTCGTCCTAGGGTTAGGGAAATCTGGAGGTAGGTTATCACAGTTTAGAACGTGGCTTCCATTAGATTAGTATTGTCTGACTCTTAATGTTACAGGGAAAGATCGAGTCAATCCTTGAGTTATTTTTAAGGCAAAGCCTGCTAACCTGGGTCATAACTTCCCATTCCCTTCCCAGGATAATATTTCTGCAAACTGGCCTCCCAGATAAAGCAGTGCAGAAGAAATGGAGGCATTTCACTGGTTATATTGGCAGTGAAATGGCACAAGGAATGAATGCTGCTATAATGAGTTGCTATTTTCACAGTTGCTGCTTTTCCACTCTTAATGCTGGGTCCAACTCCACATCAATATTTCATATCGCTGCATATGAAATATCTCCAGCATTAGACAGTGATTTGATGCATCAAGGAACTTGCTGGTGGGAAACTCTTACTGGGGAATTCTCAAATTGGATGCTATTTTCTAAGTGTGGATTTGATGCATTTCCTTATAATTAAATATTTACAAGACAGGCTCAGCAAAAGGGAAGGTGAGCAGACAATTTAGAAATAACTACTTTACACAGAGGGTGGTGAATAGAGGTGCAAAACTGGAGGAGTGATAGTGGAGGCGGGATTGTGTAATGACATTGTGTGAACATTTATAGCTTTTTCTTGCTCTAGTCAAATGCCAGTATTATGTTTCAGTGTGAGTGCTGTGTAATTCAGTAAACAGCTGCAGCCCCTTGATTGTACCCTTGCCTCGGAGTCAGCAGGTTGTGAGGGACAACGTTATTGATGTACTGCACAGTCTGATTGATTCATTGGGTGAAGTGACATGAGGGCCATTGATTAAGCCACGTTTTTCACTGATATTGGTGCAAATTTGTCCCCTACTGGGTTCAAGACTTGAGCACAAAAAAAATGAGTCTGACAATTCAATGTCACACTGAAGGAGTGCTGCACTGTCAATGGTGCCATCTTCCACAAGAGGCGATCTCTCCTCAGAAGAGGAGAGTCATAGAGATGTACAGCAGGGAAACAGACCCTTGGGTCCAACTCATCCATGCCAACCAGAATTTCCAAATTAATGCATTCCCATTTGCCAGCACTTGGCCCATATCCCTCTAAACCCTTCCTATTCATAAACCCACCCAGAGACCTTTTAACTATTGTAATTGCACCAGCCTCCAGCACTTCCTCTGGCAGCACGTTCCATACACGCACCACCGTCTGCATGAAAAAGTTTCCCCTTTGGTCTCTTTTTAATCTTTTCCTTCTCACCTTAAACCTATAGTTTCAGATGAGTTGACCGTGCGACTATAGTTTCAGATGAGTTGACCGTGCGACAAACTCTGCGACTTTGTTGTCACGAAAAAGATTGATTCTCGTGGCCATGTTTCCATTGGAAAGTTTCACCTCCAGAGAAAGTGGGGCAGAAATTTAAAATGACAGTGTTTTTACACAGTCTCTGCATCCATGCTCCCAATGGACACTGCTTCCCTGATAACAGATAATGGTCCATATAAAATATTTACCTGCTGCTTTTAGCACTTCAAATTCCTTGATCCTAGAGTTTGGAAAGAGCAAGACTTCATGTTGTCAACTCATTGATGGTCAAGGCCCAAACCAATCTGCAATTTGATACAAATACAAACTCTTTACAGACTCTCCTCCTCTTGTAACCTCTCTTTCCCCCCTCCCTGATTGAAACTTCCATTTTGTCTCAGCACCTCCCAGATCCTCAGCCTTGCTCTCACACCTGGACTTGGGAATGCACTTTTCAATGTATCCTTTGTGCCTCAATAATAGTTATGAGAGGACTTTAGGATCTGAAATAGCAGATCCTATTTCAGAAACCAGTGAGGACAGAATTCTGTGAGTAGAGGTTGAATTGATGCTTTGCTGAGGGCAAACATAACAGCACTGTTGCCCTGGATCTGAAAGTAACACCCTAAGGTATGGGAGCATAAATTAGATCATTCTGCCCATCGAGCCTGCTCTGCCATTCAGTCATGGCTGATAAGTTTATCAACCCCTTTCTCCTGCATTCTGCCTGTAACCTTTGATCCCCACAACAATCAAGAACCTATCTATTTCTGTCTCAAACATACTCAATGACTTGGCGTCCACAGCCTTCTGTGGCAATGAATTGCATAGATTCACCACTCTCTGGCTGAAAAGGTTTCTCCTCATTTCCGTTCTAATGGGTCTTCCCTTTACGCTAAGGCTTGGTCTTCCCAATGTCTACTCTATCCAGGCCTTTCAGTATTCTGTAAATTAAATGTCAATAAATGAGAATTGAGATTAGATGGTCAGGTCTTTTGTATTATTATCCCTTATTGTTGTTGAGTAAAATGCTATTTTGGCATTTAATTCCTACTCATCCCTACCCTACCACATCCTTTAATGAAAGTCAAACAATTCCTTCTGAATTTAAATTTGGACACAATGGATTGAGACTGTTGCAGGCCAGTCATAATGGAAATCCAATTAGTGAATGATAACAGGCTGCTCCCTTTTAGGTAACATCTTAGGCAAGTTTCCTCCCCCTCACCCAGTACCAATAAGCAAAAAGAGTCTTACTAGTGAAGGGCCACTGGTTAGCAATAGGGGTTTAAACTTAATCTTTTTATTCCTCTTGTTCTCAATGTCACAGGCACTGAGACCCATTATTCTTTTTCCACTGTTGTTCTGCCTGAGATCAACTCACCCAACCTCAAATTAGACCAGAAAATAGACTTGGATCGTGTTCAATGGTCAGCACATTTTGCAACAGAGAAACACATTTGTCTGTGTTCAGTTCAAGTGCCGTATCCTATAAAGTAGAACTTCATTGAAATTTACCGCATGATAGGGAAACTACTGAGTCCATTATGTCCTCATTGGCCAATAAGTATATGTCCTGCCTAATTGGCTTTGTGGGTCTAAGTTAAGGTACTTTGAATGCTTGGCCATTTTTTTTAATGCAGTGAGAATTTCTGTCTCTGCCCTCATTTCAAGCCGTTGTTGCCAGATCCCCACAACCCAAAAACCTCCCTTGGAAAACTCCAAAAGTTTTTACTATTACAGTAGATCAATGCCTCCTAGATATCTCAAAGAGGGATCTCATTGAAACATATAAAATCCTAATGAGACTGGACAGTCTAGATGCAGGAAGAATGTTCCCGATGTTGGGGAGGTCCAGAACTAGGGGTCACAGTCTAAGAATAATGGGTAAATCATTCAGGACTGAGATGAGGAAGAATTTCTTCACTTAGAGAGTTGTGAACCTGTGGAATTCTCTCCCACAGGAAGCAGTTGGGGGCAATTCATTAAATAGATTCAAGAGGGAGCTGGAAGTGGCCCTGCGGCTAAAGGGATCAAGGGGGGATGGGGAGAGGGTGGGAATGGGATACTGAGATTGCTTGATCAGCCATGATCATATTGAATGGTGATGCAGGCTTGAAGGGCCGAATGGCCTACTCCTGCACCTGTTTTCTATCTTTCTGTGTTAGAAGTCACACGACACCAGTTGAACAACTTTATTTGAAATCACAAGCTTTCAGAGTGCTGCTCCTTCATCAGGTGAAGTCAGGGCTATGTTTCTATGTTTATTGACTCCTCAGCCAAGGAGATTGGACCTTTTGTATGCACTCTATTTAGAATCCTCATAATTTTCAGCACTTTGATTGAATTTCACCTCGCTCTCCTATGTTTTAAAGGAAAGATCCCTGATCTATCTAAAGTTTCCTCAGAACTAAAATTCCCCTGTTGCAAGCAATGTCTTTGTAAATCTCTTCTGTGCTGGCATCTCCTCTGTAGGCATCTCAAACTATTCCTGAAAATAAATGGATTCGGAAAAAAAAACATTGTTTTGGAAAGAGAAGTTTTCTTCCCCTCTTCTCGCTTCTGTATGTCAAAGAACAACAAAAGTTTAAGAAAGTGTATATGATTGGAATTCACGTTTGAACCACACTCACTGGCTGTGATTGACAACTTGGAATTGCAATTTGGTAAAAACACTCTGTGACTGTAATGAAATACAGGGAATGCGTTAGGCCGATTTCTCAAGAGCGTCTCTTCAATGCTGTGACCTGTTTCTGAATGTTATATTCTTTGATTAATTACAGATAACATCCGAGAAGAACATTGTTCATTTTAGATTTTTAAAGTTTTCAAGACTGGACAGTGAACCAATTATAGACTCTCAACTGCTGTTCTGCACATTTGCAAAAAAAAAAAGGAGCAGCAGATTAGAGTCGCAAACTTGAGTTGTGCAGTTCGGTCTCTGATGGTATTGAGGGGGTCTTTGCAGATATCTTAACCAGTGTTCATACAGATAGTCCAAGTATGACCACAAAACTGCTGCGAACCAGGCAGAACCCACTCCAGCCTGTAATGCTGACTTCCAGTCTCCAAGATTTGGAGATGCCGGTGTTAGACTGGGGTGGACAAAATTAAAAATCACACAATACCCTGGTTATAGTCCAACAAGTTTGTTTGGAAGCACTAGCTTTCAGAGCGCTGCTCCTTCATCAGGTGGTTGTGCCTCCAAGATGCACTTCCAGTCTCCAAGATGCACTGGATGATGGCTATTTGGAGACCAGAGGTCATCAGCCTCTAGCCGTGGCTTGTGAACTGGTTTTCCCACCCTATGTGAGGTCGGAGAGATTTCACAAGGTCCATGGTCAACTTCCCTGTTGCATTTCTACTTGTAACCTTTAAAGGGTCAATTAGCAACTACTTAAAGGTCATCTTTCCAACTTGACTGCAACTTCCCCAGCTCTAGGTAGGTTTGCAGATGTGCAGTTTACATGACTGGTTTAACTAATTCAGCTGGGGTGGGTGAGGGAAGGGTGTGTTGCTGTCCCTCGATCTACACTAATTCTCTTCACTTTAATTCATTCAGGTCATGTAAGAATTGCTGACTTGGCCAGGATTTATTGCCTGTCCCTACTTTCACTTCCAAAGGTGATGGTGAGCTGCTCTCTCAAACCACTACAATCCATCTGCTGTAGGTACACTTGCAATGTAGTTACAAAAGGAGTTCCAGGAATTTGATCCAGTGACACTGAAGGAATAGAGATCTATTTCCAAGTCAGGAGGGTGATGACAACTTGGATGTCAATGTTGTTCTCATCCTGCCCTTGTCCTTCTAGATGGTAATGGCTGTGGATTTGGCAGGAACAGTCTAAGAAGCCCCAGTGAATTGCTACTACTGAGTGTAGATATTGGATGGAGTGAATGTTTGTGGATATGGTGCCAATCAAGCAGGTTGCTTTGATCTGGATGGTGTCAAATTTCTTGAATGTTCTTGGAGCTACATTTATCCAAGCAAGTGGCGAGTATTCCATCATACTCCTGACTTGTGCTTTGTAGGTGTTGGATGGGAGACAGTGAGGTCGGCAGATGCTGGAGATCAGAGTCGAGGGTGTGTTGCTGGGAAAGCACAGCAGGTCAGGCACATCCGAGGAGCAGGAAAATCGACGTTTTGGGCATGAGCCCTTCATCAGGTGTTGGATAGGTTTTGGCAAATCATAGCTTCATAACATCTTTTATGGTGTAGAAGCTGGCCATGTGGCCCATTGAGTCCACACAGATCTTCCAAAGAGCATCCCACCCAGCTTCACCCTATCCCAGCATTTCCCATGGCTCATCCACCTAGCCTGCAAATCCTTGGGCACTTTGAGCAATTTAGCATGGCCAATCCACCTAACCTGCACATCTTTGGATTGTGGGAGGAAACTGGAGCACTGGGAGGAAACCCACGCATGGGAGAATGTGCAAAGTCCACACAAACAGTCACCCAAGGGTGGAACCGAACCCAGGTCCCTGGCACTGTAAAGCACTAGTGTTAACCACTGACACACCATGCCACCTAGTTAGAGGGTGAGTTACCCATTGTAGCCTCTGACCTGCTCTTGTAGCCACAGTATTTATTGTCCAGTTTCTGGTCAACGGTAGCCCCCAGGATGTTGATAGTCCAGGCTTCAGTGATGGTAATGCAATTGAATGCTGTGGGGCAAAGGTTGTATTCTCTCTTGGTCACTGCCTGAAACTTATGTCACAGAGATGTTAATCATCACCTGTCATCCTAAACCTCCACGCCCCCCAACAACCCACCCTCCACTCTCAGTGCCTTCCCCTGCCACCACAAGAAGTGCAAAACCTGTGCCAACCTCCCCCCTTACCTCTGTCCAAGGCCCCAAAGGATCCTTCCACATCCACCAGATATTTACCTGTACTTCCACACATGTCATCTGTTGTGTCTGTTAGTCTCCATGTGGTGTCCTCTACATTGGGGAGACAGAACGCCTACTCGCGGAATGTTTCAGAGAACATCTCTGGGACACCCACATTAAGCAACCCCACCACCCTGTCTCTGAACACTATAACTCCCCACTCCCATTCTGCCAAGGACATGCAAGTCCTGGGCCTCGTTCACCACCAAATTCTAGCCACCCTACATCTGGAGGAAGAACGTCTCATCTTCCGCCTTGGGACCTTCCATCCACACGGGATCAATATGGATTTCACCAGTTTCCTCACTTCCCCTCCCTCCACCTTATCCCAGATCAAACCTTCCAACTTGGCACCACCCTCTTGAACTGTCCTACCTGTCCATCTTCCTTCCCACCTATCCACACCACCTCCTTCACCTTCATCTACCTATCGCATTTCCAACTACCTTCCTCCGCCCCCAGCCCCACCCTCCCTCCTGTTTATCTCTCAGCCCCTTGGGCCACCCATTCATTTCTGATGAAGAGCTTCTGCTCGAAACGTCGACTCTCCTGCTCTTTGGATGCTGCATGACCTGCTGTGCTTTTCCAGCGCCACACTCTTCGACTCTGATCTCTATTATCTGCAGTCTTCACTTTCTCCCAGCTCTTGCTGCAGTCTGAAGAACTAATTTGCGCATTTGGTGGAGGGCTGTGGTGGCTACAGAGAGCCACCATTTTTTTCTTGCTTTTACCTCTATGGCTTAACCCCTCTCCCACCCAATCCCAACCTGTGAAGACATGCACTCCCTCCTCTCCCCCAACACTTACCCATTCCATAATGGTGCTGTGAGAGCTGCCGGCCTCTGATTGACTGGCTAAGAGGTCCACTGCCTTCCTGTAAACTGCCTGATGGGCAGAAGATAAGGCATGGCTTCCTCCTCAGTCCAGGTGTCCCACTGCTTTTCCAGGCTGTGGTGAGACACACACCAAACATGCGTGCTCCTGCCCATAAAGTGTCCTTTATTCCTGCACCGCTCAGTGACGTTTCCCCAGTGAGACATCGAAGTACAAAACAATATATAATGTATATCTTTGTATGTCCCCTTAGCACCTGTTTTGCCTTTGCCTGTGATGGAACCCAAGTTGCTGCAGCATGACATTCCAGGGTGCCCTTGGGTAGTGGCGATTCAGAGAGCCTGGTTTTGGGCTTTACTGCCTTGGCATGGGTGGCAGCAGTCTGAGGACTGCCACACTGCTGTGGTGGAAAGCCAGGTGCTGTCTCCTTCTCAGAGAGGACAGGAGACTTGCACTTCTCAGTCCCATGCAGCAGAATCACAGCGATCCAAGTGAACTGCCAGCATCCACCAGTTGCTCCGTGCTGGGTGAGTTTGGCAGAGCTGGCAAGGATTTGTCATCACTTCCATACTGGGCAGGATGGGTTCCTAACGCGACACAATGCCATGATTGAGATGGCCTCTTCCACTTCCAGCCAGCTTCTGCTGACTAGTGTGGAAGGCCTATTAATGCACTGGATATCTTGGTGTCCATTGTCATCAATGTTTTCCTGTATCCTGTCTCAACAAGTTCTTGATCTGAATTCTCTGCAGCAAATATTGTGTCTAACCTTTCCCTCTGTGGGGTTTACCTCACCCCCTCTCCTGCAGTTGAATTGCTGACCAATGACTCTTTGTGTGTTGATCCGAACTTCCCACTCACCTTGTTTAGTGTCCATGTCTGACTTGGTCACTGCACAGGTAGGAAGAAGTCAAAATTCCTCCTTTTCAGTTTGGTTTGGTTGCTCTTTCTCTTCCTCTTGGCTCCTTGGAGGCCCAATAGGTAGATCTCCTTATGTCTCTGGTAACCATGGCTCAGATAGTCGTGCACTTTCCTTTAAATCACCAGGTTGTGGCTTCACATCACACTTTGGAGTTGAGGCCAATGATAAAGCCTGTGCTCCAGGATGGTCCTGAGCAATGTGATGCAAAACTGAGACTTCATCAGCTCTCACATGTGAATTAAAAGAACTGACTATTTTGATGGAGAGCTTGGTGTGCCTCATTGCATGGCCAATAGTCGTCCTCAAGCAACCACAACAGCAATCTGCTAATTATCACATTACTGGGAGCTTGCAAATTGGTTGGGGTGTTTCCTACTTTACTACAGTGACTCCATTACAGGACTCCATTGTTGGCTATAAAGTGCTTTGGGATGATCAGTAGACATAAGCAGGCTCCATATTTATACTGTCCTTCTTTATCTAAAGCACAAAAGTAGAAAGGAAAGGGTGTGTTTTGGGATGCGGGAAAGGGGAATATGTGATGGCTGAGGAGGAAGTTAACAGTCTCTGCAAGTTACCCTAATTACCACTGGCACTGCCACATGCCACTAACTCTTTTGCTACCACCCTGATTAATCATTACACAATCTTCTCGAAGCTTTTGAGAAAAGGCCGGTGCTTGGCTACTATAGAGTCATAGAGATGTACAGCACGGAAACAGACCTTCATCCCAACTCGTTCATGCTGACCAGATATCCCAACCCAATCCCACCTGCCAGCACCCAGCCTCTATCCCTCCAAACGCTTCCTATTCACATACCCATCCAGATGTCTTTTAAATACTGCAATTGTACCAGCCTCCACCACATCTTCTGGCAGCTCATTCCATACACGTATGACCCTCTGTGTGAAAAAGTTGCTCTTAGGTCTCTTTTATATCTTTCCCCTCTCACCCTAAACCAATGCCCTCTAGTTCTGGACTCCCCGACTCCAGGGAGAAGACCTTGTCAATTTACACTATCCATGCCCCTCATGATTTTATAGACCTCTATAAGGTCACCCTTCAGCCTCTGAAGCTCCAGGGAAAACAGCCCCAGCCTATTCAGCCTCTCCCTACAGCTCAAATCCTCCAACCCCAGCAACATCCTTGGAAATCTTTTCTGAACCCTTTCAAGTTTCACAACATCCTTCCAATAGGAAGGAGACTAGAAGGGCACACAATATTCCAAAAGGTGCCTAACCAATGTCCTTACGGCCGTAACATGACCTCCCAACTCCTGTACTCAATACTCAGACCAATAAAGGAAAGTATACCAAATGACTTCTTCACTATCCTATCTACCTGTGACTCCACTTTCAAGGAGCTATGAACCTGCACTCTAAGGTCTCTTTGTTCAGCAGCACTCCCGAGGATCTTATCATTAAGTGTATAAGTCCTGCTAAGAGTTGCTTTCCCAAAACGCAGCGCCTCACATTTATCTGAATTAAACTCCATCTGCCACCTCTTAGCCCATTGGCCCATCTGATTAAGATCCCATTGTGCTCTGAGGCAACCATCTTTGCTGTCCATTACACCTCCAATTTTGGTGTCATCTGCAAACTTACTAACTATACCTCTTATGCTCACATCCAAATCATTTATATAAATGACGAAAAGAAGTGGACCCAGCACCGATCCTTGTGGCACTCCACTGGTCACAGGCCTCCAGTCTGAAAAGCAACCCTCCACCACCACTCTCTGTCTTCTACTTCTCATAGGGAACCTTGTCAAATGCCTTACTGAAATCTATATTGATCATGTCTACCACTCTGCCCTCATAATCCTCCTCGTTATTTCTTCAAAAAACTCAATCAAGTTTGTGAGACATGATTGCCCGTGCACAAAGCCATGCTGACTATCCTGAATCATCCTGGGATTTGAACCCAGACCCTCAGAACATTAACATGGGCCTCTGGATTGCTCATCCTTCCCTATGTTGAATAAAGGAAAAGGCCGGTGTTTCTCTTACACCTTTTATAATCTCAGAATGTCAAAAATCAGCTTTGAAGTATATTCACTGCTGTAATGGAAGAAGGAGAGAAGTCAATTAGTGCACAGCAAGCTCCCACAAGCAGGATATTCTGTTTTAAGTGAGGAATTGATATTTGAGAGGACACTGACAGTAACTTCCCAATCCTCTCTTGGAATTGTACCACAGGATCCTTTACACCCGCTAGAAAGGGCACATGTCCCTTCAGTTTGCCATTTTATCTGAAAGTTGCCATCTCTGACATGACAATATTTCCTTTGCATTATAAGTATCAGCCTCGGCACTTGTTTTTTGGAAACAAGAATCAAGGCATAGCCTTCAGATGTGGAGATAAGAATGCTATTCCCAACTGAGTCACTGAATCAGACCCATAATGGGTTTCTCCACACTCCTATTTGTGCCATCGGTGGCTCTGTCCTACTCTTGGAAGACAAAATCATTCTCTATTGGAGTCTAAGTGATTCCATGCTGCAAATGTCTCTCAGCCTTGTGTGTGAATATTAACGCATGAATACGCCACATACTCTGTCCTTTTGTCTGCCATTTTAAAGCAATTGTTTTGTGAATGTATTCGCAGGAAAATTAAGACTCATGAATTTAGAGATTGAACTAGAAAATGCTGGTCTTCAGAGCACAACAGACAGCCAGGGAAATTATAAATTAGAATCCTAGCTTCAAGCACATTAGTTTGTATGCATGCAAATGTTTTAAGGATAGTTGACAAATAGAGACAGGGGAAAAGAAACTGGAGATAATTCAATTAAACAAAGTGGAGATAATATCTTTATTGAGCTTCAAACTGTTTAGCTGAAAATATATTATTGGGGAGCGAATGGCCTAGTGGTATTGGTGTAAACTATTAATCGAGAGACCCTGGATTTGGGTGGGGGACTCAGGTTCGGATCCTACCATAGTACATGGTGGAATTTGGATTCAAGTCAAAACTGGAATTAACAGTCTAATGATGACCATGAAACCATTGTCAAATTAGATTAGATGCAGTGTGGAAACAGGCCCTTCAGCCCAACAAGTCCACACAGACCCTGCGAAGAGTAACTCACCCAGACCCACTTCCCTCTGACTAATGCACCTAACACTATGGGCAATTCAACATGGCCAATTCGCCTGATCTGCACATCTTTGGACTGTAGGAGGAGACCAGAGCACCCGAAGGAAACCCACACAGACACGGGGAAAATGTGCAAACTCCACACAGATAGTCACCTGAGGCTGGAATTGAACCTGGGACCCTGGTGCTGTGAGGCAGCAGTGCTAACCACTGAGCCACCATGTTGCCCCTAATCATCAGAAAATATCAGCAGAGAAACCACCAGATTCACTAATGTCTATCAGGAAAGGAAACCTGCCATCTTTACCTGCCTGGCCTACATGTGATTCCAGACCCGCAGCAATGTGATTAATTCTTATCTGAGCCTCTGCATAATTAGGGATGGACAATAAATGCTGACCTAGGTGACACCCACATCCAATGAATGAATAAGAAAAAAATAGTAGACAGGATCATCTGACTGAAGCAGTTAAGGCTATTCAAACAACAAAACAATGGATAAACATCAGAGAGAGTGAAACAATTTAGAAGTGGTTGGACGAATATTGGATAAGGGTGGAACCTGAAGATAGGTTAGAGTTAGAAGCTGAGAATTCATGGTCGATGAAAACAGCGAAATGAAAAGGAATTGTTGTTAAAGCATTCTAAACCAAGGTGTTATGTGCTTGTAGCTTGCCTATAATTCAGAAGTAGTTCATTGATTGTGCAGCGCTGAGGTTGCAAAAGGCGTCACATGAACTCAAGCTCTTTCTGTTTACACAGGGTAACTTCAAAGCTCGAAATTGTATTTCATTCGGCAACCAGCGGTGTGACATCATCACCTGGTGACAAAAAATGCTTTTAAAAGTTTATTTACTGCCTGCTCCTGACTAAAGAGGAAACTGCCCCTTGGATTTGTTTTCATCAGTGTGTTCCTTTGCTTTTTTGAAGAACCCATGAAGGCAATTGGTTGCCTGATGGGATATTAAGGTTAATAACTACCTCATACTCGATTGAAAATAGAAGCCCAGTTTGAAGTTAATCGGTACAGTGTTTCCCACTGTTCTCTATACATCCTACACATACCCTGACTTCTCTAGCTGAACTGCTTTGACGGAGGAACAAAAGATAATTTGCAGTGAGTACCTTTGCTTGTAATTTCTATATTTTGTGGTTTATAGATAGTGAGGGCATTGTTGTTATCCAGCTATATTTGTTTCTCATACAAACATCGTGTGAACAATGGGCATCAGTGGTGTCCATTGCCTGTTAATGCAACATAGTCACATTAGTTGTTTATGTAAGCACTGGCCACAGCTATTCAGTAATCAGACACTTTTCCCCCTCTTCACTGGCTGGTATGGTATTGCTTCTTGAAATGTCTACCAGTAGATCTCCCTTGGCATTTGCCCTAGTCTGTGACACAGTAATGATTTCATTTGCGATTGTAATGACAGTGAAACTGACAACATTCACCATGATTAATCTAAGAAACTGACAGCAACTTATGGCATCTGCACATGAGCAGTTAGAACAACCCAGCGCTGCTCCTTTGACAGCACCTTACAAACCCACAGACCTTTTTCACCTGGAAGGATAAGGGCAGCAGAAAGATGGGAAAACCACCACATACAAGTTTCCCTCCAAGCCACACGCCATCCTGACTTGGACCTATATCACTGTTCTTTCACTGCTGCTGGGTCTAAATCCTGGACTAACAGTGTTTCACCAAGTGGGGTGACACAGAGGCTCAGGGGGCAGCACAGTGGCTAAGTGCTTAGCACTGCTGCCTTACAGTACCAGGGACACAGGTTCAATTCTAGCCTTGGGGGGCTGTCTGTGTGGAGTTTTTACATTCCCCCCCCCGCATCTGTCTGTGAGTTTCCTCCGGGTGCTCCAGTTTCCTCCCACAGTCCAAATGTGCAGCGTGGGTGGATTGGCCATGATAAATACAAGGTTACAGGGATAGGGTAGGGCGTGGGTCTGGGTGGGATGCTGTTCAGAGGGTCAGTGTGGGCCCAATGGGCCAAATTCCGCACCGTAGGGATTCTATGAAATGGACTGCGCTAATTCAAAAGGATTGTATATGCATCGTCGAGAGTGTGTTGCTAGAAAAGCACAGCAGGTCAGGCATCAACCAAAGAGCAGGAGAATTGATGTTTCAGGCATTACCCCTTCATCAGGAATGAGGCTGTGGATTAGGGCTGAAAGATAAATGGGAGGGAGTCGGGTTGGGGGGAAATGTAGCTGGGAAAGCGATAGGTGGATGAAGGTGAGGGAGAAGGAGGTAGGTCAGAGGGAAGAGTGATGGACATGTCCAGAGAGCAGTGCTGAGTTGGAGGCTTGGGGCTGGGATGATGTGGGGAGAGGTCAGCTAGCTGGACCTCATAGAATATGAGTTCCCTGATTGTGGCTATTAATCCAGTCCAATCAGGGAGCCCTGGCAGGCAAAAAAAAAGGGGACTTTGAGAGATGCTACACTCTGGGAGCTGATGCTGAAGGGGCAGGACTAAAGTCAAGGATAGTTCATGTGTGAATAAAGGGTGACCTGGTGATGGGATACCTGCCTCTATGGAAGTATTTCAGTGGTGATGAGACTAAAGATCCTGAAGAAGCTCACTCCCAACAATTGTCTTTGCGTTAGGATAAACATTTCTCACATCATGCCTTTGTTAGGGGAGCTTGATTTGTTTGATGTTGCTGTCATGGACTGGGCCCAGTATATCGAAAGAATGAGTTATTTTTCTGGGCAAATGACATTGCGGAAGGCAAAATGCAATACGTAATCCTCCTGACAGTCTATGGTGCTGCAGCTTTTTTGGTTTTTAGGAGCCTTACTTTCCCTGTTGCACTCAACGTTAAAACCTTGCAAGAATTGACAGACCTAGTTAAGGAATATTACAACCACAGGGCTCCTCTAATTCTGGAACGTTGTCATTTTTACTCAGTGATTTGAGAACCAGTGGAATCTGTACTGGTTAAGCCGACGAGCAGAAGCATATGGTTTAACCCTTAATGAGAGATGGATGTGAAGAATTAATGATGCAACTTTGCAAAAGGGCCTAATAGCTGAAGCCCAACTGGACTTCAAACAGGCATTACTACTGGCTTTATCACTGGAAAGTGTGGCAAGTGGGGCATATAAATTGCAGGGTATTCTGATGGGAGTGGACACCCTCGCCAGTCCAACCAAACTTGAATGAAGGCAAGTGCTTAGCGTCACTCAGGACATACGTTGATCAGAAAGACTCTAGGTAAGCCCACAGCAAAACCCCAAAACAAAGCCAATCCTCAGCCAAATGGTTAAAATTTCCTTCAGCATCCTGGATGGCAAGCCAATCTACCATCAAGACAGCAAAGGAGTCCCACTAGACCTAAACTGAGAGATAACTCACAGGCTAGTTTCCAGGAAGGTGTCCAGGAGAATTCAAACCCTGGAAGGTCCACCGACATCTGGTTTGGAACAGTTAAATTGCTTAGCAACATCGAAATCAGAATCAGTCATAATAAACATCTCATTAAATAGTCATCTGATTCTAATGAAGTCTGATTCTGATCTGACCGTATCAGCGATTGCAGAACCAGTTTTTAACAAAGTTCATTCTGGACTCCAGCCCTTAAGTTTGTGCAAGACCTCAGCTAGAGTGAGAACCTACACCAGGGAGCCTTTACAGATTGACGGCACAACCTTGGTTACAGTGTCTTATGAAAAGCAGTTGGTGCAGTTACTGCTGGTTGTAGTAAAAGGCTCAGGCCCACATTTGATCAGATTAGTTGTGAGAGATTCATGTTGATTCGTTCAACATTGTAATTAGAAAATGGTTGCCTGAGTGATGTCTTAATTGAAATATCCAGATGTCTTCCAGGAAAGTCTAGGGACTATCAAAGGAACCAAGGCCACCTTGCATGTTGACCAGGAAGCAATTCCATAATTCTCCAAGGCCCACCCAGAGGCAGAACTCAGAAAGCTGGAAAGTGAAGGAGTCATTAAACCAGTCTAATTTGCAAATGGGCAGCACCCCGGTTATGCCAATTTTGAAGGCCAATGGGTTGGTTCACCTTTGTGGGGAATGTAAACAAATGGTAAACTACTTTTCACAGCTGGGTAAATACGAATCCCTCACATAGAAGACTTTTACGCAAAGTTGGCAGGAGGGTTGTCTTTCACAAAGCTGGACATGAGACACACTTAGTTGCAATTGGATTTTTCCAATTGAATGCCACTGTTATCGTTCTGTTTTGTCAGAGGTGACTTATTATTAACTGAGATTTCTTAAAGGAAACAGTTAAAGGAGTCTCTGATGATTGTGTGTTGTCAATATTGAACATAGCTAATGAGGTAATGCCATTGTTTGCTGATTGGATAAGATTTGACTCCAGGGAATTAGGAGTGAATTTATGTTAGTTGGAACTTAAAGAATACATTTACAGTGTGAGCTGAGAGAGAGAGTATCAGGGGCTGAGTTGTGAAGGTATGGGTTTGTATGTAAGGCCACCATTATGAGAGGAGTGATGCAACTGCTTGTAATCACCTGAGATTATCTTCTTTTGATCCTCTGTAAATAGCCTATTGTTCATACTGACTGCAATTTGCCCGTGAATTCATCTTTAAGTTATTTTCACATAATTTAGGTCAAACTAAAAGTTGCAAAACTTGAAACCTTGCTTGAATCTCTGTTCATTTGGTGGTGGTGGCGGGGGGTCTTTTGGTGAATTTCGTTTCTGTAAATTGCTCCCTTGCTGATTGTAGCAAAAGTGTGGGCTTGAATTTAGAAGGCAGAGAGTGTAAACTGGGACTCTCCAGCATTTTATCTCACAATTCCATGTTTGTCTTTGCTATATATCATTGCAAAATCAACATGGTCACCATTGAGGCTTAAACCTTTTGTTTGAGACAGACAATCTCACTCTCAGTGGCTTGCAAACAGTTGATTCTCAAACTGCAGCAGAACATCTAATATGTGAAGGTGTCAAAACATTTAACACTCACCTGCCAGGATGTTCCTAACCCCTCAGTGGGCTCCTCCAAGCAATTACAATCTCTCACATTTTTTTTAGAGCTTCCAAACCTGTCACCAAAACTGTGCGGGGGAAGAAATCCACATTTCCTCTCAGGGGACAGCCAGTCCACACATACATTTTATACCCAAGGCCTTCCCAACTCATGAAAATCCCAGACCGTGCATTGCATAGATAGAAAAATCAAAATCTCTGGTTTCCCAACCCTGATCTCCCACCTCCATAGGGAAATAAAATTAGTCCTTTTTTATTTGATGCTTGGACTACAACAGATGCATTCATGTGCCTCCATAAGGAAGGTAGCGCTGTACCGCATAATGCAGTGCAGTCATTTCCCTGGCATACATTGAGAGTGGAGGATGGCAGTAACCTGAGTCAGCTGGTTACATGAGAAATTACCGGGAGAACTCGACTTGTGGCTGACAAAGAATTCCAACAATGTGGAAACAGGCCCTTCAGCTCACCGAGTTCACAGAAATCCTCCAAAGAGCACCCCACCCAGAACCACCCTACTCTATCCCTGTAACCCTGCATTTCCCATGGCCAATCCATCTGGCCTGCACATTCCTGGACACTATAGGCAATTTAGCATGGCCAAGCCACCTAATCTGCACACCTTTGGACTGTGGGAGGAAACTGGAGCACCCAGAGGAAACCCACGCAGACACGGAGCGAACGTGCAAACTCCACACAGGCAGTTGCCTGAGGATGGGATTGAACC
Source organism: Chiloscyllium plagiosum (assembly GCF_004010195.1). Classification (NCBI taxonomy): domain Eukaryota; kingdom Metazoa; phylum Chordata; class Chondrichthyes; order Orectolobiformes; family Hemiscylliidae; genus Chiloscyllium; species Chiloscyllium plagiosum. Next base: position 9,051,064 of record NC_057740.1, read on the forward strand.
CAGGTCCTTGGTGCTATGAGGTAACAATGCTAACCACTGAGCCACCATGCTGCCCCATGACAGTGTGTTTTAAAATGAAGTGATGCAAACTAACTGTTCCCATTCGACTCTGGAAGTTTTCGCTGTGAGAATGTAGGGCAAGCATTAAGGTCAGTCTTGCACGATTTTTAATAAAGCATCTGATCCATTATTCCCTTCCAATGGCTCATACCATTAATGTTGCCATCATCAAGCATCTGGAATTCTCCTTGAATAAGCTCGGATACCAGTTGCATGAGAATTCCAAATGTTTAGGATCCAAATAATAGGTTCTTTACAGCATCTGAAGTGTAACATCTGCAGCATGACGGCAACCCTCTTTCAGAATCGTGTGTCTCCCAATACATTGACTCTGCCTCTCTCCACAGATGCTGTCAGACCTGCTGAGTTTCTCCAGTATTTTCTGTTTTTATTTCAGATTTCCAGTATCTTCAGTATTTTGATTGTAGCAGGTGAAATATTCATGTGGATCGAGAGTGTGGTGCTGGAAAAACTCAGCAGGCCAGGCAGCACCGCAGCAGCAGGCAAATTGACGTTTCAGGCGTGAGACCTTCATCAGGAACTCTCCTGCTCCTCGGAAACTGTCTGACCTGCTGTGCTTTTCCAGCACCACACTTTCGACTCTGATCTTCAACATCTGCAGTCCTCACTTTCTCCTAATTTGTAAGATGTCACAAGAATGTAGATTTGTGAATATGAGTATAGATCAATTGCAGATATGTAAACGGAAGAAGGAATCAGTGGGATACATAGAAATTCCTTCCTCCGATGATGGAATCAGGACTGTGGTAATGGTCTTTAAATTGGAAATAGGCCATTTAGAACAGCAATCAAGACAGATTTGTTTCACACAAAGATTACGAGAAAAACTGGGAACTATTAGTTCTACCAATCGGAGAGCAAGTGGAACTATTGAAATCTGGGATCGAGAGATTTTTAATCAAATAGTCACAGAATTTGAAGCAAAGGCAGGTAAATGTCTGTGAAGTGCATGGTTAATCAATTTATTTGCAGATTTGGTTTGAAAGGCTATAGGCTTGCACTTTGTTGAGTGTTTCTTAATCTTCAACAGGCCTAGTCAAATGTTGCTGCTGGTATTAGAATCTGCTGACAGCGTAAATGATAGGCGCGTGACATTTCATGACATAACCAGTCAAAGGCAAGAAGATGCAATGAGTATTAATGGCGGTATGGATCATCGGTAACAGTAACATATGGTAACGTCAGGGTTATGTAAATTGGCTAGTGAGCAGGGGATCTGGACAAATGATCCAAAGGCAAGAGTTCAAAGGCGGCATTTTAATTTTGTTATGCAAATAAATCACGTTTTTTTTAAATAAAACCTACCATCAGTAATGCTAGATTTTTGCAAACAAAACCACATCTGGTTCACTGATAGAATTTGGAGAAGCAAATTTCCCAATCCGATTTGGTCCCAATGATGTCTGACTCTAAACACAGAGCAATGTGGCTAACTCCCAGCTGCTCTCTGGAATAGTTTAGTAAGCCACTCCGTTATAGCAAACTGCTATATTTGCATTGATTCAGGAAGGTGGCTCATCATTAGCTGTTCATGGGCAATTAGAATCAGGTAATAAATGCTGGCCCTTCCAATACTGTCCTCATCCAGTGAATTAATTTAAACAAAAGCTTCAGTTCAATACCCAAGCTTCTACTGTTGCTTATAAATCATTCAAGTTATGTGTTAATTTGCAAGTTATGATATGATGAGAACTGATTTGCACTTGTACTACCCTTGGGGAAACAGGCTGTTAATTCACCATTCTTATTCCTATTTGTATAATTTATGTAACTGGACGGGTGCCCCTTCAGTATTCCAGAACTGCTTTCATTACTTTACGTCAACATTTCTGCCTCCTGAGTCTATTTTAAAATTGGCAGTTTTGAAAAGAGCTAAAGGTGTGTGGTATTCTTTCCACTGGCAGTAAACAGTAAAGTTGCAGAGTGTAATATTCTTCCTCTTCTTTGCTTCGCTTCCAATCTTTGCTTGTGTTGGAATCAAGACACATCACGCTTTCCTTTATTCTAAGCCTCCCTGATATTGCCTTCCTGTTTATCCTCCTAAAACCTACACTAACATCAGTTAATCACTGTTACTTGATTAATCTCATCATCCTTTCTACTCTGTCTGATCATGGGGCTTATTTCTTGTTCTTTTCTACCTCTTTCCAATATCGGTTCCAGTTCTATTGGTACAGGAAAAGTTATGAAAAAAATAAATCCAAGTTTGTAACATGTCTCATTTACATTGCTGTGTGGGAGATGGTGCTGGAATGGTAATATTATTCGATCGGAAACCTGGATGCCTGCACTAATGCTCTGGGTTCAAATCTGATCACATTTAGTTTGAATTATTAACTCTGTAATGCTACTCTGAATGGTAGTAACCATTGCAATGATTATACGTTGCTGTAAAAATTCATCTGATTCGCTAATGAGCTTTAAGGAAGGAAACCTGTTCTTACCTGGAATGGCCCACACGTGACTCCTGACTCACATCAATGTTGCTCATTCTTAACGAGCCTCTGAAAGGGCCATTCTGGTCAAGTATAATTCTGTATAGGTATCAAATTATGGACTTGACCATTGAAGGAACTCATACTCTGCAAACAAATGGAATATAGAGTCACAGAGTCATACAGCATGGAAACAGACCCTTCGGTCCAATTAGTCTACAATGACCATGTTTTCAAACTAAACTAGTTCCACTTGCATGCATTTGTCTCATACCTCTCCAAACATTTCCTATTGATACACTTATCCAAATGTCTCTTAAATGTTGTAACTGTTTTTGCGCCCACCACTTCCTCTGGCAGTTCATTCCACACATGAATGTATGAAAAGATTGCCCCTCATGTCCTTTTTATGACTTTCTCCACTCACCTTAAAAACATGCCCCCTAATTTTGAACTCCCTTACCTGAGGGAAAACCCTTGCTATTTATCCTATCCATGCGCCTCTTGATTTTATAAATCTCAAAAAGGTCACCCCTCAACTTCCTACTCTCTAGTGAAAGAAGTTGAAGCCTATTTTTACAACTCAAACCCTCCATTCCTGGCAACATATGTTCAAATCTTGTATCTGTTTTGAATTACATCGGAGCTAGGGGATCCTACAGTTCCTCATTGCTTTCTCTGTGGCAATGCCTCAGCCAATCAGAGATAACTTACCAACCAATCACCTTTTCTCTTGTGGTAGAAATGACAGTGATTGTTTGAAAGTTGGCATTATCACAGTTGTCCTGATTAGTGCAAAATGAAAAAAGCTCAGCAATATTTGAGACTTTTATTTTCGAAAGTGGCCAGTTCTGGCAGACTGATGAGAGGAAGAATGAACTCATGATTGTAGAGTCAAGAACAGATTACCAATTAATTTTCAGAAATATTCCTTCATCCAACTGTTAGAGGAGGAAATACCTTGCTCAGGGAATAGTTGGAAGAACACAGCAAGCCTGGCAGCATCAGGATGTGGAGAAGTTAACATTTCGGGTGTAATCCCTTCCACAACCGAAACGTCGACTTCTGCACCTCCTGATGCTGCCTGGCTTGCTGTGCTCTTCCAACCACCTGCCTGTCTACTTTGAATTCCAGCATTTGCAGTTTTTTTTGTCTCTAATCAGGGAATAGTTGGAGCAGTATTGTAGCAGAGTATATGATTTAGAGACTGCCTCAATAAAATTTGTTATTCTGTTTAGAGTTCAACGGGCAGCTACAGATAAAGGACTATTATCAGACTGTCCTGACAGAATGTCTGTTGTCATAGTTTCCCTGGTAACAGGCTTGAGAGGCAAGTTTAACAAGACCCAAAAATGTAATAACATCTTTTAAGGAAGAAGAAATAGAAATGCGAATTAGGGGAAAACACAGATCTATAGTGAGACAGCTGGAAAGTGGGATTACTTTCAGATTTCTCATAAAGAGCTGGTGCGGGCAAAATGAAGCAAATTTATGTGCTGTAAACTATTATAGCTCCAAGTTTCTTTCATTTTCCTCCAGGCCATGCTATTAGTCCAAAATAATAAATCAAATGCAAGAAAAAAGAAATCCTGTCAAGAGGCAAGAAATCACTTCATTCACCTCAGTGTCTATATCATCAGTTGTTAACGATTGTTATGTACATCCCAGAGTACAAAGTGTTTCTGGGTTTGGTTGTATTGGTGGATTAAATGTTGCTGTGCTTTATGTAGCTTTGGTAATGGACATGCTAACAGGCCAGAAGCATGTATTCTGCACTTATAAAATCCACCCAACCTCCCTGCTGGCACTATACTGTATCCCACACCCTTCTCTGCCACCCTCATCCCCCAAACACCACCACCAATACTAACCTAGCCTGACAGTCTCAAAGAGGTAACAAAAACAGAAGTTGCTGGGAAAGCTCAACAGGTCTGGCAGCATCTGTGAAGAAAAATCAGAGTTAATGTTTTGGCTACAGTAAACCTTCCTCTGTTTCACAGATGCTGCCAGACCTGCTGAGCTTTTCCAGCAATTTATTATACTTCTGATTTACAGCATTCGCAGTTCTTTCAGGTTTTTCTTAAGCCTTAAAGCGATATTTCATTCTGCCCATAACAGAGATGAAATCCATTGACTCCATCTACTCTTCCCAGTGCCTGAGGAAGGCACACTACACAATCACAGATCCCTCCCACCTTGATTATAATCTCTTCCAATCTCTTCTGTCAGACAGAAGATACAAAAGCTTAAACACACATACCAACAGGTTCAAGAACAACCTCTTCCCTGCTATTATCAGACTTCTGAATGGTCCTTTCAAATTTTAAATTTAAATGTTAATCACACTCTTTGTGCACCTTTCTTGCAACTGTAACATTGTATTCCTCACTCTGTTCTATTTACCCTAATGCACTTTGTATGGTATGATCTGCCTGTACTGCACCCAAAACAAAACTTTTCACTGTAACTGGGTAGATGTGACAATAATAAATCAAATGAAATGAAATCAAATCAAACTTGATATATTATGACAAGTCATTTTTAAGGGTAATCAAGCCCTACTAGCAAAAGCATTAGACCAAGGTACCATAGCCACATTTCACAAGGAGCACACAGGTAGTGAACACACAAACAAGTTGCATTGAATCTGTTCTGGTCTGGGACACCAAACAGGGTATTCAATGACCCGAATGTATGTGAGGCAGACACAATGTATCAGCCACAGAGATGGAGGGAAACTATATCCTCATGACGTTCCATCCTTTCCTTGGACAAAAATAGCAACAGACCTGTTGACAATGAAGGGGGATGATTACAACTTGGAGATGGATTGTGTCTCTATATTTACAATTGATGATTGAACAACAGAAGGAATGCAACTAGCATTGACATGATGAGCAACATGACCCAGTGTCCTGAATCAAGAGTATCTGACAGTGGACTGCAGTACACTCACAAACCGTTTCATGTCATGTGTAGTAGTTGGGAGTGACCTGGGTCAAGTCATCATACCATTAAGACAATGCAGTAGAATGAATGCTTTGTCCTATTAAATTAATGATCATTAAAATTAAGTGTCAAGCAACAAAGTGATGATGTCGAGGGATGGTGACCAGAAACAAGATAATCAAGTTGTCAACAAACAACAATGCCATACCTCTCTGGGTGGGTAAAGAAACACCATGTGGCTTTAAGAGACATGTTCATGATGTCATCACTATATTGTACCATGTCGCATGATGGAATAGAGGTCTGTGCGCCATCTTACTTGGGATCACTTGAAGAATGATAGTCAGTATTAACCATTCCCCTTTGTTATCAACAAATGCTTTCTATTACCCCAGACACTTCTCCATCTGATGAATATAATGTTTGAACATAACAGTTACCTGGAATAAATTTCTGCTGGATTCTTCAATTTCATAATATTTATGCCCTGTTTTTTGTCTGATTTGTATGAACCCTCAGGGGTGCAATATAGGTAGGAAATTAGTCAGGGATAGGGTGTGTATGTGATATTTCATCATGTCCTCCTGACACCGGGTGGCCAGATGGCGAGACTAAGGCAGAGGTTGAAGTGGGGTAGGGGATTAGGTGGGGGGTGTGAGGAGGGGCAGGTTCTAGTGGTGTTTAGACAGTGGCACCTCCCCTGGCCCCAGCGAGATCCCATTAAAATCCGACTCCTTTGCATGAAGCTTCCCCATCATTTTCTCTGGGCTCCTGTTGTAAATTCAACCCTGAAATTCTTTTCTTCATTTACAATCATAACACGCTCCAGTTTTGGCATATTGATTATGATGGGAAGGGATATTCATTCATTAAGATTTGTGATGAATCAATGCACCGGAGACAACCTCTTAAAACCCAAAAATGACATTCCTGCTACTTGATATTGTGTCCCTTCAATCTGTGTGTCCTCACCACAGGCTCTGTCTCTGCATCAGGTTTCTCAATCAGTCATGACTGCATTGCTGTAAAGATTTAATAATTATTATGCCCATTAGACTCAACTGCCTCTCTATTCATCCTCCCTGTGCATTCCCAGCATCTCCTGTTTTTATTCCACTCTGAAACATTCTTCTCAATTACCTTCAGAATTACTTTTATTAAATGATAAGCTGGAGAGCACTGAATAAGAGGACAGGGTTGATTGAACTGATGTCAATTCAGTTTGTTCATGGATTAATATGGATGCTTACTCGCAATGTTTTTGGAAGCAAGCAGCGGGTCAGCCATCATTCATAAAGCAGTTTTGTTAATATTTTAACTGGAATTTTGCAAGCTTGTTCGCAGAGTACTTTTAGAGGGAAACAGTAAAGCAGCTTTCCACTTCCATGACATTGCGAAACGCTTGAGACAAGTGTGGAAGCCAATTCCAAACAGCAAGAGCCCACATGTAGTAATAGCATAAATCTGATTTCTTTGGCAGAAGGATGTTGACCAGAACATGAGGCAAAACATCCTGATAATTGGACAGCCCTTATATGACTGCCAAATTAAAGAGTCAAAAGCTTCAAAGAGATTCCATTTGCTCAGAGCTGCCTTGACATCAGTATAGGTTCTGCATGGAAGCAATTTGTTCTGCTGATGCAAACTCCAAGCACCAATGTCTTCCTTTTTTCAGTAACCAAGGGTTCCCATTTAGTATAGTTGATAGGGTCCTCCATCACTGCACTTCAGCTCTTACCATATTCCCTCCTTCCAAGAACTGTGATAATGTTTTTCACATCCTCGCCTTCCACTCCGCCGGCCTCGGCACTCAACAAATCATTCTGCACCACTTTGATCTTCCCAGTCATGTCACATCCAAATACATCTTCTCCTATACAGGGAAGGGTGGCATGGTGGCAGTGGTTAGCACTCCTGTCTTGCGGCGGCAGAGACCTGGGTCCAATTTCAGTCTCGGGTGACTGTCTGCGTGGAGTTTGCACATTCTCCCTGTGTCTGTATGGGGTTCCTTCAGGTGCTCTGGTTTCATCCCACGGTCCAAAGATTAGATTAGATTACATTAAATTACAGTGTGGAAACAGGCCCTTCGGCCCAACAAGTCCACACCGACCCGCCGAAGCGCAACCCACCCATACCCCTACATTTATCCCTTACCTAACACTACGGACAATTTAGCATGGCCAATTCACCTGGCCTGCACATCTTTGGACTGTGGGAGGAAACCGGAGCAGCCGGAGGAAACCCACGCAGACACGGGGAGAATGTGCAAACTCCACACATTGACGGTTAGGTGGATTAGCCATGGGAAATGCAGGGTTACAAGGATAGGGTAGGTCTTTGGGTCTAGGTGGGATGCACTTTGGAGGATCAGTGTGAACGGTCGGATGGCAGACTTCCACACTGTAGGGATTCTGTGATTTTCCTACAGTCCTCTCTCTGAAAGAGACCATTCCCTCTGTACCAAACTGCTCCACTGCTCAGTCACCCTGAACACATCCTCCCTTTCTGTTCAGAAAATGCTGAGCCTGTCTGTTCATCTGTTCCCTTCTCACCAAGCCCTTGTTCCAAGTGAAGTAGAGGTTTACTTGGACTTCTTTCAATTTAGTTTGTTGTATTCGCAATGCAGTCTTGCCGGTAAAGCAAAGCAGAAATCCACTACCTGATCAAAGCCTGCTTTGTGGAACACCTCAGTTCAATCCACCAGCATGACCCAGAGCTCCTTTATGCTGGTCATTTCTATTCTGCACCTTGCTGCCAGTCTGTCGCTTTCACCCAGGGCTTGTTGTAATGTTGTGATGAAGTTTGAGAAACAGAATCTCAGGATTCTCTCCACAGTCTGCAACCATCCAGACTCAATACTGTGTCCAACAACTTTAGATTGTAAGCTCCATCTCGAACTTGTTCTATTTTATTGTTGGCTTCTTTCTTTCTTCATGCTACATCCGGATCACCGCAATTGATGTTGTACAAGGGATGGCTTTGAATTGTTGAAGGCTGCATCCAAATCTGATATAATAACAAATGAAAAAACTTGAAGGAGCTTATAATATGAAGATTTATCTGCACACGTGCCCCTGTTTCTTAGGGCCAATGCCTAATTCAAGAATGTTATTTGTACCTGATTTCTATCATGCAAAGGCTACATTTTGTTTAAGGCTGGAACCATTTCTCATTAAGATTCACTCGTGATTCTCCTCCACCATTGTAAACCAAGAAGGCATTCAGACCAGTTAAGGAAAGGGGATGGTGCCAGCAACATAAGCTGGTAGTGATTGGCATCAAGGGGCATGCAATAATCTGGCAGTGGTGGGCATCAGCTTTCCCGCTAATTTTCTTTCTGTTCTGCGTAGACCTCTGCGGTTTGTGCCGGGCAGTAATTTCCAGAATCAGAAGTCAATGCTGTTAGTGTAGTCAGCACTCCGATATGCCATGCACGTACCTTTGGAGTGTCTGGCCGTCAAGCTCAGAGGGAACTTTGGTGATGATCACAGCTTCATACTACCAGATAACAATAATGAGAATTCCAGTGTGCCCAAGACTAGCACTGGACATTGTGATGACATTTAAGGCTTTAAACACTTCACTGCTTTAGAAATCCATTAAGGAGTTTTGAAATCGGATTTCATTGGTGACAGAGTTATTCTTGGAATTATTGATGAGTCTTTATCAGATGTGTTACAGTGGAAAGAAGATTTAACTGGAGAAAGCCATTCAGATTGGGCTAGAAGCAGAAAGTAAGAGGATTCACAGATTAATGAGAAGTCCATTGAGATAAACATCATCTCTCAGATTTCTGTTGGTTGGATCACTGACTTCCTTTGGGGATAGATTGTGTAGCAGGAAGACACAGAGGCAAATTAAGACATTCAATCTTACCGCGGGGCAATCTTACCGTGCCGCACCGTGGGGCGGCACTGTGGCACAGTGGTTAGCACTGCTGCATCACAGCGCCAGAGATCCGGGTTCAATTCCCGCCTCAGGCGACTGACTGTGTGGAGTTTGCACGTTCTCCCCGTGTCTGCGTGGGTTTCCTCCGGGTGCTCCGGTTTCCTCCCACAGTCCAAAGATGTGCAGGTCAGGTGAATTGGCCATACTAAATTGCCTGTAGTGTTAGGTAAGGGGTAAATGGGTGGGTTGCGCTTCGGCGGGGCGGTGTGGACTTGTTGGGCCGAAGGGCCTGTTTCCACACTGTAAGTAATCTAATCTAATCTAATCTCATCTACAAGTTGAAGAATATTTGATCTTTTGGAGAAGGTAACGAGGAGTGCTAATGATGGTATATGTCAGGTATCCATTATCTGTGCACTCAAAAACTAAAAAGAATGTTCTCCTGTTCTGCTGGTAAGATACCAAACTCAATTGTTAACAAACAAAAACTGAAAGGACTTTGGATGCTGGAAATGAGAAACACAAACAGAAATTGCTGGAAAAGCTCAGTAGGTCTGGCAGCATCTGTGATGAGAAATCGGTTAATGTGTTGGACCCAGTGACTCTTCCTCAGAACTATTGGTGGTTGGCAAATGTTGGATTTTATGCAGAAGATAGGGTGGGGGAGGGGATCAGGAGTAAGCAATAGGTGGAGATAGAGCCCAAAGAGAGAGAAGAACAGTTGGACAGACAAATAAATGGATAATGATGAGCCTGGGAACATGAATATCTACTAATGGAAACTATTTGTTGCTAACAATGGGTAGTGCGTAATGGTAGACCATGTGAGAACAAGGCCTGGTCTGTTGTGGTTGGACTCAGGACATGGGGGGAGGTGCCTTAAGCCCTGAAATTGTTGAACTCGATACTGAGTCCAGAAGGCTGTGCAGTTCCCAAGTGGAAAATCAGGTGCTGTTCTTCCAATTTGCACTGGGATCATTAACTTTCTTTCTGTCTACAGTTGCTGCTCAATGTTGCTACTTCCACAATTGTGTTTTTGTATGTATTTGTCGAATCTGCATTGTTTTACTTTTGAAGGTAAGTCATGTGGTAGGCATTTTGTGAGAATAGGGTTAAGGGGGTGGCTCTCAGTTCTAAAAGTGAGCTCAGTGAGGACATGAGAGGAGACCTGTAGGTTGATGGCAATGATGGGTCTAGGGTGGGAGCTGATTGTCTCGGAGCAGAGATGCTGAAATGTTTGCTGGCATCCTAAAGATGCCGATGAGCTCCTGGCACTCTGCTTTGACAGTGAGAGTGGAGGCCACAGCGGGGAAAAGTGTTTAAGGAGCAGTTGAAAATGGGGAAATGAATCATTGGAAATCTTTATTGTTCAGGATAAACCTAAAGTGCTGGACAATTCTAGCTGAACACACCTTAATATTTCAGAGCAGTTAGAAACATCAATCATTCAGACTGCCTATATCTGTTTGCATTGTATTGACATCTAAACTCTATACTAATAAAAATGCATGTCATTTTGCTTTGCTTCCTTTTCTTGTTGGATTTTGAAGTTGAGTTTGCATACATTGTTGCTGACTCAAAGAAACCCATTCTGTTAGATTACAGGGAGCTACTTAACTTCCCACAGAGACCTTGAGAAAGACTTCACCATAGTTAGCTCTGAGAATAGATTCATTAAATAAATAGCACATCCACTTGGCACGTCAAAGAGATAGTTTATGTGCTTTGGCAGACACTGCCTACTCTAAGGGCCTGTTGACTAATTATATTATAAATCTAGATCTGAATAGAGGGATTTTTAAGAACGCGTTCCAGCCATTTTAAAAAATATATATACTTTAATTTTCAGAAATAATCAGAAGAAATTTTATTTACATATCTTGAAACTATTGGACAGTTACGATATATTCCCACTTGTGCAAAATGAAGAACAGCGACTTGCATTTGTATAGTGCCATTCACAACGGCGGAACGTTATTTTACATCCAATGAAGTACGTTTGAAGCATGGTCACTGTTGAAGTCTAGGAAATGTAGCAGCCAATGTGTGCACAACAAGATCCCAATAATAGTGATATGATAATGACAAGATAACCTATCGCTGGAATGTTAATTGAGAGATAAATATTGGCCAGGATACCAGAGAGAGTTTCCCTTGCATTTCCTCAAAATCTTTTGCATCCACTTGAGAGGGACTTGGATTAGCGTCTCACCTGACAGGGACAAAATGCAATAAGACAACATAATAATCTCCTGGTAAATAACCTTTGAATATTCCCCAGAGGAATTCACACTGACGCCGGCTTTGGGACCTGTCATAGATCTGAATCTAAGGAGCATTCTATCAGCGTGAGACTGGATGCCAACTGTCTTCACAGCTTGGTTTGGAGCTGACTTTCAACACAGAGATACAAGAGATTGACAACAGCCCAGGTCATAACAAAAGCAGCTGACTAATTAGATAACAGCCTATCAATTATTCAAATCATTGAAAACAAGTTTTAATTAAACATTTACATTTGTTGGCTGTGACAAGCAATGTAGTGCTGTGTGTTGAGCAACAGCATTAATTCACTGCTCAATCTTGACGACCACATCGTGGTATCTTCGAAGTGATTTCCCTGATCTAAATTACAAGGTTTCCTTGATTTCCTCAGTGCCTGATGGTGAGTCACAAGGACCACAGGTACATTTACAACACCATAAGGAAGCATTTAATGAGTGAAAAACATTTAGCTTCTCCATTTAATTCGCTTTCACAGACCACGTAACATCTATCCCATCAAGACCTCTGTGGTAACCCATTCAATTTCTTGACGAAACATTTTGCGAATGCGGCAGTGATTTCTTTCAAAAACAATTGAAGCAATTTGTGAACTAAATTCAAGACCAGCCAGAAATCAGCTCAAGGATGGAGATGTGGAGTTTACTCTCATTTGTTGCTTCCAGTGCTGCCAACCAATTTCATGCTGACTCTGACCATGCCCAAACATTCATAACCCCAGCTCACATATGGTCATACTGAACTTTAATTGCAATGTATTTTTTAAATTACATCATCAAAAGATGAAGGCAAATAAAATTTGATGGCTGCCTAAAGAGAGAGAGAGTGAGAGAGAGAGAAACTCTGGAATGTCACACCTGATGAGTTGTCAAAGAAGCTGCAGAAGGGAAAATGCACAGTAAACTCAGTTTGTAATTTCCTGGAGTATCTCTGACTGTGAAATTAAGGGAATGAAAAGACAGCAGTCTGGTTGAGGTACATATGTGTACCTTTCAAGTATACACAGGGGCAGGGTTTAAAAGCAAGCTTCAGCCCTGATCTGTGTATGTTAGTAGCCTGATGTCTTAGTGTATGACCCAGTGTGTTGTGAGGCTCACAGTTGTGAGAGTAGCCATTAAACACCCCTGCACCATAGGTAAAGCAACAGATAATCCATTTCTCATTCCAAGTGTTGCTAGTCAACTACTGCTGAAAGGAATCAGGACAAAATGGTTTCAATCAATATCAAAGTCAACTGTACATTTATCAACGCACAAGCAGAAATTGCTGGAGAAATTCGCAGGTCGAGCAGCATCTGTGGAGAGAAAGCAGAGTTAACATTTTGTGGTTGGTGAATGTTCATCAACACTTGGAGATCATCATATAGAAATTAATGACCAAGATTTGATTTGCCACTGAAGCCTCAGCAATGGGTGCTTTGGCAGGTTGGTGTGGACTTGTTGGGCCGAAGGGTCTGTTTCCACATTGTAAGTAATCTAATCTAATCTAATCTAATCGCCCACCATGCCATCAAGCAAGCTTAGACTGCTCTAATGCAAGAATAGTTTCCTGACAGTTTTGTGAGCTGTAGTTGTCCTTTGGTTTGAAATTATCATAATTGCTACCGGTGCCACGTGCTAGTGAGGCTAGGAACAGAGAGCGAGTGCAGATAAACACATGACTGCAGGGCTGGTGTAGGAGGGAGGGCATCAGATATGTGGATCATTGGGATACCTTCTGGGGAAGGTGAGACCTGTACAAGAAGGACGGATTGCACCTGAGCTGGAGTGGCACCAAAATCCTGGGCGGGAGGTTTGCTAGAGCTCTTCAGGAGAGTTTACACTAGATTAGCAGGGGGGCTGACAACCTGAGCTATGGATCAGATAATGGATTAGGTAGTGCAGAGAGTGCAGAGACTCTGTGAGGAGGGAGAGGCACTTGGTAGGGCAAAGGTACAGTCAGTGTGATAGATTGAAATGTGTCTATTTTAATGTAAGAAGTAACAGGAATAAGGTGACAAACTCAGAGCATGTATCAGTATTTGGAACTCTGATGTTGTGGCCATTATGGAGAAGTGGATATCATAGAGGCAGAATGGCTATTGGGTGTTTCAAGGTTTAGATGTTTCAAAAGGAATGGGGAGGGGAGATAAAAGAGGTGGAGGAGTGTCATTGCTAATCAGGGATAGTATCAGAGCTGCAGAGAGGGAGGTTGTCGAGGAGGCTTTGTCTACAGAGTCAGTCTGGTTGGAAGTCAGAAACAGGAAAGGAGCAGTCACCTTATTGGATGTTTTTTTACAGGCCTCCCAATAGCAACGGAGACACGGAGGAGTAGATTGGGAGGCAGATTTTGGAAATGTGCAGAAGTAATAGGGTTGTTGTCATGGGTGACTTTAACTTCCTTAATTTTGATTGGAACCTCCTTAATGCAAATGATTTGTCAGGTGTGTCCAGGATGGGTTCCTAATGCAATAGGTAGATAGGCCAACTAGAGGGATGCCATATTGGATTTGGTGCTTGGCAACGAGCCATGCCAAGTGTCAGATGTCTCAGTGGTAGAGCACTTCAGTGATAGTGATCACAACTCCCTGACTTTTACTGTACTCATAGAGAGGGATAGGAGAAGATCGTATGGGAAAGTATTTAATTGGAGGAGGGGAAATTACAATGCTATTGGACAGAAACTGGAGTGCCTAAATTGGGAACAGATGTTCTCAGGGGAAATGCACAACAGAAATGTAGAGGTTGTTGAGGAAACAGTTGCTGATGGTGCTGGACAGGTTTGTCCCACCGAGGCAAGGAAGGGATGGCAGGGTGAACGAACCTTGGGTGACAATGGATGTGGAACATCTTGTGAAGAGGAACAAGGAAACTTAAGGTTGAGGAGGCCAGGATCAGACAGGACTTTAGAGGGTTACAAGGTAGCCAGGAAGGAACTGAAGAATGGACTTAGGAGAGCTCGAAGGGGGCATAATAAAGGGTTAAGGAAAACCCAAAAGCATTCTGCACTAATGTGAGGAACAAGAGGATAGCCAGTGTGAGGGTAGGGCCAATCACTGATAGTGGAGGGGACTTGAGCCTGGAGTCGGAGGAAGTAGGGGAGGTCCTTAATGAATACTTGGCATCAGTATTCACTACTTAGAGGGACCTTGATGTTTCTGAGGACAGTGTGAAACAGACTGATATGCTAGAACAGGTTGATGTTAAGAAGGATGTATTGAAAATTTTGAAAAATGTAAGGATAGATAAATTCCCTGGGCCAGACGGGGTATACCCTAAGTTACGAAAGGAAGCAAGAGAAGAGATTGCTGCCCCATTGACCATGATCTTTGCATTCTCACTGTCCACTGGAGTAGTACCAGATAATTGGAGAGTGACAAATGTCATTCCCTTGTTCAAAAAAGGGAATAGGGATAATGCTGGGCATTACAGAGCAGTCAGTGGCAGACAAAATATTGGAGATGATTCTGAGAGACAGGATTACTTATAACTTGGAAAACCATAGTTTGATTAGAGATAGTCAGCATGGCTTTGTGAAGGGCAGGTCATGCCTCACAAACCTTTTTGAATTCTTTGAAGATGTGATGAAACACGTTGATGAAGGTAGACCAATGGGTGAGGTGCACATGGATTTTAGGTTCCCCATGGTAAGCTCACTCAGGAAGTAAGTAGGCATGGCATACAGGGAAACCTGTCTCTGGATGTAGAATTGGCTGGCCCATAGAAGGCAGAGGGTGGTGGTAGATGGAATGTATTCAGCCTGGAGCTCAGTGACCAGTGGTGTTCCGCAGGGATCGATTCTGGGACCTCTGTTCTTTATGATTTTTATAAATGACTTGGATGAGGAAATGGAACGGTGGGCTAGTTAGTTTGCCGATGACACTAAGGTTGGTGGAGTTATGGATAGTGTGGAGGGCTGTTGTAGGTTGCAACTGGACATTGACAGGATGCAGAATTGGGCTGATAGGTGGCAGATGGAGCTCAACCTGGAGGACTGTCAAATGATTCATTTTGGAAGGTGAAGGTTGAATACAGATCACAGGGTTAAAGGCAGGATTCTTGGCAGTGTGGAGCAACAGATGGATCTTGGGGTTAATCTCCATAGATCCCTCCAAGTTGCCACCCAAGTTGATCGGGTTGTTAAGAAAGTGTATGATGTGTGGGCTTTCATTAGCAGCTGGATTGAGTTTAAGAGCCACACGGTTATGCTACAGATCTATAGAGTTCTGGCTAGACCACAGTTGGAATATTGTGTTTAGTTCTGGTCATCTCATTATAGGAAAGATGCGGAAGCTTTAGAGAGGGTGCAGAGGAGATTTACCAGGATGCTGCCTGAACTGGAAGGCATGTCCTATGAGGAAAGGTTAAGGGAGCCAGGTCTTTTCTCATTGGAGCAAAGGAGGATGACAGGTGACTTGATGGAAGTATACAGATGTTGAGAGGCATAGATAGAGTGGATAGCCAGAGACATTTTCTTGTGGCGTAAATGTCTATCACAAGGGGACATAATTTAAAAGTAATTGGAGGAAGATTTAGGGGAAATGTCAAAGGTAGGTTCTTTACACAGAGTGTGTGGGTGCTTGGAATGCACTGCCAGCTGTGGTAGTACAGTCAGATACATTAGGGACATTTAAGCAACTCTTGGATAGGCACATGGAAGATAGTACAATAAAGGGTATGTAGGTTAGTCTGATCTTAGAATAGGATAAAAGACTGACACAACATCAAAGGCTGAAGGGCCTGTAGTGTACTGTACTGTTCTATGTAAGCTTGGAAAGGTGGGAGCTTTACTTTAAAAATTCTGACTTGCCATGTTGCTGGGTGGAAAACAACTTAGGCTAAATATTATGTGACATAAAAAGTGACACTCCAATGCAACTGTGAATGATGCCCCATTGGAATACTTACTCCACATACAATTGTTTCATCACTAATTAGCTCCAAACTCTTTACTGAGGCAATGCCACAATAGTGAACAGTCATCCTGGTTCCAGTGATCAAAGGGGCAAGTTGAGTACCAAAGCAAGCAGCTCTCTGACAGATTCTGAGGGTAGATGAGGAGCAGCTCAGCAGGAGTGTTAGTGGCTCCATTGTGAATGATCCTGCTGTTTCCTTAATAAATGAGAAAACTCAACCTCTCACCATCTCAAATAGTGTCTTATGCAGTCAGCCATCCCAGAATGTTGCCACATGTACTGAGGTAATGCAACCTAAATCATGTTTGACTCGGTTTACAGCTGCTCATGACAATGCACAGTGTCCTCCATTAAGGGCCGGCTGCCTTCTACCTTCCATGCAGTAGCCATCAGAGTAACACTGTGAGAGAACCAAGCTAAGGAGGACAGGTTGAAGTTTATATCTGCTGTTATGCACTTTAAAAACATGAGAACTGAGAATTAGAAGCAGGTGTTCGCTATTCAGCCCCTCAAGCCTGCTCCGCCATTTGATACAATCATGGCTGATCTCACCTCAGCCTGAACTCCACTGTCCTGCCTGCTCTCTGTAAATGGGACTGGATTAATTTTGGATATCTGTTTGACATGGAAGAGCTGGACTGAGGGTCTGTTTCCGTGCTGTACAACTCTATGACTCTATAACCTTTTATCCCATTACTAATTAACAATCTGTCTACCTCCTCCTTAAATTTATTCAAATTTGATGTGTAAATTTGGTTTTAAGTGTTTGGTTTGTGTTTATTTCAGGGAACACAATGAGACTCTTGATGAAGGAGGGATTGATGTTGCTATCACTCAGACTGCAGTCAGGTGAGATAACTGGCAAATAAAATAACTCCTGTAAACACACTGTATTTCTCCAAACTCAGTGGAAGTAGCAGAAAGAAAGAAAGAAATAGTCTGTAAGTTTATATAGCACTGGTAGGAGTTACTTAGTGCCAGTCAATTCTGGATCAGCCATCCATGTTTAAAAGAGGAGTTAATTTGAGTGGGAAAGTCTAAAACCACAGTTCTGGTGTCAAATTAGCATTAGAAGTGCACTTAGGTCAGATTCAATAGGAATTTTTTCCATATTGGGGTATTATATTTCAGGTGGCATGGTGGCTCAGTGGTTGGCACTGTTGCCTCAAAGCGCCAGGGACCCAGGTTTGATTCCACTCTTGGGAGACCTGCCTTTGTGGAGTTTGCACATTCTCCCCATGTCTGCATTGGTTTTCTCTGGGTGTTCTAGTTTCCTCCAGCAGTTCAAAGATGTGCAGGTTAGGTGAATTGGCCAGGCTAAATTGCCCATAGTGTTCAAGAATGAGTGGGTTAGCCATGGGAAATTACCCATCATGTCCAAAGATATATCGGCTGAGGTGGATTAGTCATGGGAAATGCAGGTTTACGGCAGGGGATGGAATGCTCTTTGGAGAGTTGGTATGGGCTGAATGGCCTGCTTCCACACTTTTGGGATTCTATTCTATATAAATCGAACTGGAAAAATGTCTTGTACACTGTATGAGCTACATTCCTTTATTTGCTCTGTTGCCCAATGAATTCGACAATATGTAAAATCTCTCATGAATATTATTCTGTATTTTTTCACCTCAATCTGTACTTTGTCTGCACGTTTTATATTCCGCATCTGTTCTATTCTGAGCAGATACTATGAGAATGATTCATCACTTGTTATCTTTTATCTCTATGATGGCATGCTTGGCTCAGCTACCTTCGGCGTCTCGGGGTGAGTGAGAATAAAAAGCAGCCAGTGTCCTCCATCTGAACTCCAATTCTTCCAAAAACTGGGACAAAAACAACAAACAAGAAATGGGAGTGAAGAAAGATCAGAGAGACATGTCCTAATGAGTGCAATATGATAAATGATTAATAACACAAAATCTGAAATTGGCTATAAAAAGAAAAAGTAAACTCGATATGTCCAGTGACAATGATGTAAGTGATGATCTTTTAAAGGATGATCAAGAATATGCTCCAGAGATAGCACAGAGTAGCTGGTGCTCATTGCAGCGTATATTTAACTGTGGCGTTTTTTTCACCCAGTGAGGAGGGAGGTGGGCTGGTGGGTAGGCCACCTTATCAGCCTATTCTTGGGCCTGGCTAAAATAGTCATTGACAGGTCCAGACAGTGGGTCACAGAGGAGATCACCCACCTTGACTGCCTGCCTCCCTTTCATAGCAATGTCTGTGTCCAAATGGCCTTAGGGAGAGAGCATGCCGTGTCCACCAACACCCTCAATGCATTTAGAGAGAGGGAGGTACCACAGAGTCTGGACTGCATTATCTTCCTCTCCAACGCTACTATGATTTCATTTCCTCTCTCCTTCCCAACCCTTCCATCATTTTTGTAATTGCTGCTGTGATGATGCAGTGGCTTTAAGAGGCATATTTTCTCCTGGAGTTTGTTTTGAAGCAAGGTTTTAATGCAAAGGCAATGAGTAGTCCAGCAGAACTTGTGAGAACTGTTCTTTTTAAAGGGGGACACGGTGGCTCAGTGGTTAGCACTGCTGCCTCATAGCACCAGGGTCCCAGGTTCGTTCCAGCCTTGGGCGACTGACTGTGTGGAGTTTGCACATTCTCTCCGTGTCTGCGTGGGTTTCCTCCGGGTGCTCCGGTTTCCTTCCACAGTCCAAAGATGTGCAGGATAGGTGAATTGGCCATGCTAAATTGCTTGTAGTGTTAGGTGCATTAGTCAAAAGGAAATGGGTCTGGGTGGGTTACTCTTCGGAGGGTCGGTGTAGACTTGTTGGGCTGAAGGGCCTGTTTCCACACTGTAGGGAATCTAATTTAATCTAAAAGGTTGGAACAATAGAAGCAGCCTGACTGGTGGAGTCAAGCTTCCACAGAACTTGAATCATTATTTTGGCTTTCAGCAGTTACTATTGGGATCTTTAAGGAGTAGAAGCTATATCTCCCCCTCTCGGTTAAAAAGCTGGTGTTTTTCTGCCTGCTGTGGGAGTTGCATGTGAGCTAATCTATGTCTAAATTTGCCTTTTCCAATGGGATGTTTATGGATGTTACTATATTGGAACGATTAATTAGTAATTGTTACTGTACCTATTACAGAACAACCTTGATTATCCGAACATCAATTATCAGAATTTCAGATTATCCAAACAACATCTCAAGGTCCCACAAAAATGCTATCCATTATCCGAACAATCTGTTGTTTGAACTCTCTTAGTTATCCGAACAAAATGTTCCCTCCCTGTCTCATTCAGATAATCAAGGTTGTTCTGTATTCTGTTACATTCTCCAATAGAGTTAGGTTATTCCAATACCTTCTTTCTTTTGTTGCGTTTTAACTATAGTGGATGAATAATGTGTGTTCTGCTGTAAATCTGGTAGTTTAACCAGCTGAACTGCATCTGGAATACAGCACCTTACATTTATGAGGCTATCTTATTCTGAGGGTGTTCGGTCTGGTTCATAACACAGCATTGCAATTGGTGGATTGTGCTGGTAATTTGTTAACTGTTTCATCAATCAAATGAATGATTTGCTGTTGGGTTTTTCAACAAAAAAGAGGCTAACTTTCTCGGGTAAAGTAAATTGAACAGGCAAAGATAGAACAGACTGGAGTATGTATTGAAATAGGAAATATAAATGAGCACTTGTGGATGACCTGTGTCTCTAAATGGACGACTGACAGTGTAACCTTCAGTAGGTCTGTCAGCATCTGCAGGTTGAGGAATAAAGTTAATGCTTAATGTCAGAATTGTTTGTGACCCGAAATGTTAATGTTATTTCTGTCACCACAGATGCTGTCTGTACTGCTGAATGATTTGAATGTTTTCTGTTTTTATTGCACTGCTCCTGGACACACTTTTCATTTCCATACATGTTACTTTACTCTTCCTTTGCTCATGGATCTCAGAATGACACAAGCACAGTCACATACATAACTCTACTCTCTTATATGAGCCATGGACTGGGACATGCCAAATGTTCTGGATTTACTGGAAATGAATGAGGGTTTTATGCTCCAATCCAACTGTTTTTAATTCTCTGGCTTTTCAAAAGATTTCCATGGTTCAAAAGGCTGCACATTCTTTTTGTGCAGTGAGGATGTTTTGCAGGTTTCATTATGGTTTCTGTACAGTTCTTCAATGGAAAATGTTATAGTCATGACATTTGTCTTATTGACTGATCTTCCTGATCCATGGCCTCTTTATTGCAAAGTGGAATTCCAGGATATTTACTCATGCATGATAAATGAGCTGGAAGAGATACAATTGTTGAAGAGAATCAATGCATCAGGGAACTCCAACTTGCAAAAATAACACATATTTTGGTTCTTTGTGTGATTGTCCAGTTGATGAAGAGAGATTAAAAGATTTGCATTTATATATTGCCATCTCAAACATTGCAGAAGCGTTCCAAAGCAACTCAAAGTCAGTGAAGTACATCCAAGTTTGTTGGCTATTTTCCTGCGCGATGTATGTATGTTCCCTCATACCACGCATTGCAAGATTCCCCAAAAGACAACAGATAATTCATTTGTTTCTGGTGCTGAGGGAGGCACCATGGATAAGACTTGGATTTCTTGAAATACATTTTCATGAGGATTGGACACAAACGTAGACCTGTTGTGAAACATTTATTAAAGGAATGGGAGGTTTACTTCCCTTTATTTATGAAGCTCTGATATCAGAATTCTTATTTGCTTTGTTCCACTTGTATTGTTTCCTCCTTTAGTTTTCATTAAGTTGAAAATGGATCACAGTGCACCTTTTGGTGTGTCTCTGCATTGTAATAATTCTGTTATCATGCATGTTTCTGGAGAATAGAATAATTTTACAAAGGAGGAGAATACTGCTAACAGCTCAGTTTAAACAAAAACAAATCTTTCCAATTTGAGGCAGGATTTTGGGGGAAGAACAGTGACTCAGTGATTACACTGCTGCCTCACAGTGCCAGGGACCCGAGTTCGATTCCTGCCTTGGATGACTGTCTGTGTGGAGTTTGCATATTTTCCCCGTGTCTGTACGGGTTTCTTTTGGGGCTCCGATTTCCTCCCACAGTCCAAAGATGAGCAAGTTAGGTGGATTTGCCGTGCAAAATTGCCCATGGTTTCCAGGGATGTGTAGGTTAGGATTACAGAGGTAGAGAAAGGGTTGGGTCTACAGGGGATGCTCTTCAAAGGCTCGGTGTGGACTTGATGGGCCGAATGGTCTGCTTCCACACTGTAAGGATTCTATGATTTTTGCCTGGGCATATAGAAATCTTTCAGTATGTGAATGATTGTACTTAATGCTTTTTGGAAAGAAATTTGTGTTCCCAGCATTATTTTCTCCTGGCTTTATTATAGATCACAAAAGGC
The DNA here is from genome assembly GCF_004010195.1 of Chiloscyllium plagiosum. NCBI lineage: Eukaryota > Metazoa > Chordata > Chondrichthyes > Orectolobiformes > Hemiscylliidae > Chiloscyllium > Chiloscyllium plagiosum. The sequence continues at coordinate 9,072,956 of NC_057740.1, forward strand.
ATACCTGTCCCTCTGAGATCACATTCTCCATTTTAAATGGTGGGCAAAGAATTGGATTGGCTGTGCCCCTTTTGTCTGGTGCTGTTGGGTTTGGGAAACCCCTTGAAAGCAAACCATTTTCACAGTGTGCAAAGAAAACGGAAACTTGAAAACCTTTCTGAGGACTTGGAAACAGAGAAACATAGAAACTCGGAGTAGGAACATGCGTTCAGCCTTTGAGCCTGCTCCACCATTCAATATGATCCTGGCTGATCATCCGCTCAGTATGTTCTTCCCATTTTCTTCCCATACCCTTTGATCCCTTTATCCCTAAAACCAATATCTCACTACTTCGTGACAGCCGTTAACCACTTCCTGTGGTAGTGAATTCCTGAGGCTCAAAGTTCTCTTAAAATTTGAAATTATAGAATCTCTACAGTGTGGAGGCAGGCCAGTTGGCTTATTGAGTCTACACCAATAGTCCGAAGAGCATCCCACCCAGACCCACCCTACACCTGCAACCCTAAACCACCTAGCCTGCCCACTATGGGCAATTTAGCACAGCCAGCCCACCTAACCTGCACATCTTTCGATTGTGGGAGGAAACCAGAGCACCTGGAGGAAACCCACATAGACACAGGGAGAATGTACAAACTCCACACAGACAGTCACCCTCTGGCTGGAATCGAACCTGGGTCCTCCGTGCTGCAAGGCAGTAGTACTAAACACTAAGCCCTCTTAGTGGAGCAGTTTCTCCTCATCTCAGTCCTACGTAAATATGAAGTGTATCCATGCCCTCAAATATCATAATTAAGTGTTGTATTGTGATGTCAGTGTGTTTTTAATGCTGTAATCCACTATAGTAATTGTCCTTTGGTTAAGTTGTGTATTTATTGACAAGCATTACAATACTTTTCCAATGTAGAAAATGCCATTATGCAATAGAAAATGTAATAAAATATTTAGTAAGACTATGTTTTTGTACAAACATGTGATATAGAAGTAGGGATAGGCCAGTTTACTTCTCAAGCCTTCTCCGTCATTCAAGAAAATCTTGACTAATCTGATATTCCACATTCCTGCCTATGAGTTATGGGGAAAAAGCAGGAGAATGGGATTGAGAAACATATCACAGTGAATGGCAGAGTTGACTCAATGGGCCAAATGGCCTATTCTACTCTTCTGTCTTATGGTCTTACGATCCAAACTCAACAACCATTCATCCCTTTCCTTATCAAGAATGGATTAATCAATGCCTTAAGAATATTCAAAGACTTGGCTCCCACCCGCTTTTGAGGGAGAGTGTTCACAAGTCTCTCTACCCTCACGAAAAGACGGTTATATTGTATTGGGGATTCTTTTTGTGAGGGTAGAGAGACTTTGGAACTTCCTTCCTCAAAAGTTTCTTCTTACTTTCTAAACTCCAGTGAATACATACCCATTCAGTCCAATAATTCTTTATGAGACAATTATTTCTACCTATTATTGGTCTTGAATAAATCCACTCTGAGCTGCTTCTTATTCATTTACATCTTTCCTCAGACAGGGAGACCAAACTGTAAACAGTTCTCTCGACGTGGTCTTAATGATGCTCTGCATAACCGAAGCAGAAGCTCCCAACATTTGTATTGAATTCATCTCACACTAAGTGACAATATTCTGCTCATTTTCCTAATTACTTGCTGTACTTGTGTACTAATCTTTTGGAATTAATGCAATGTGATACCTACATCCCTCTGCATTTCAGAGCTCTTCACACCTGACACCCTTGCTTATTTTTATGTCATCACCAAATTTTGCAACAAAATTTATATCTCTCCATGCAAGTTATTTGCATAAACCTTAAACAGCTGAGATTCCAACACTGACACGCCACTTATTACATCTTGCCACAAAGATAAGGCCCATTTATGCCAATTCTTTGTTTCCTGTAATTTAGCCAATCTTCTATTGATCCTAATATGTTACCCTTTATACCATGAAATTTTATTTTCTGCATTTGTTTCTTTGAATGCCACCTTATCAAATGCTATCTTCTCATTTGGAATTTGAATTTGGTTGATTGAGAAAAGGTTTAAAAAAAAACGGCTCATCAGATCATTAAAAGTAAGAACAGGAGTAGGTCAATTGGCAAAAATCAGTCTAACCCTGTTTTGAATATTTTAAATGATTCAATATTAATATTCAATCAATAATAATACTGGACATCCAGTCCCTATACATGTCCATCTGCCATGGCAAAGGCTTCTAATTCCTTTTTTTTCCTCTCCTTCCGACCCAACCAGTCCCCCTCCACTGACACACTCATTCAATTGGCGGAACTGGTTCTCGCCCTCAACAATTTCTCCTTCAAATCCTCCCACTTCCTTCAGACCAAAAGGGTAGCCATGGGCAACCAGCTATGCCTGCCCCTTCGTCGGATAATTGGAACAGTCCACCTTCCGCATTTGCACCATTCCCCACCTTTTCTTCCACTACATTGATGACTGTATTGGCACCACCTTGTGCTTCCATGAGGAGATTGAACAGTTCATCAAATTCACAAACACCTTCCACCCTGGCCTTAAATTCACCTGGACCATCTCTGACACCTCCCTCCCCTTCCTGGACCTCATTGTCTTTATCTTTGGCAACCAAATCAATATGGACACCTATTTCCAACCCACCGACTCCCACAGCTACCTTGACTACACCTCCTCCCACAACCCCCCCCCCCCTGTAAAAAACATAATCCCTTACTCCTAATTCCTCTGTCTCTGCTGTATCTCCTCCCTGGAGGTGCAATTCCACTCCAGGACATCCCAGATGGACTCCTATTTCAAAGACAACAACTTCCCATTGCACATGGTCAACAATACCTTCAAGTGCACTCCTCCACTTGCCACATCTCTGCCCTTGAAACCCATCCTTCCAATCACAACAAGGACTGAACCCCCCCAGTCCTCACCTTCCACCCCATTAATCCCCAGATACAGCACATTATCCTCTGCCATTTCTGCAACCAATAATCAGTCCCCCACCACCAGAGATATATTTCCCTCGTCATTCCTACCAGCATTCCTCAGAGACCATTCCCTCTATGACTCCCATGTTTGGTCTATGCCCAACAACCTACTCTCCACACCCAGCACCTTGCCTTGCTGCCACACAAGGTGTAAAACTTGTACCACACCTCCCCCCTCATCTCCGTCCAAGGCCCCAAAAGATCTTTTCACATTTGGCAGAGATTTTCCTGCACATCCAAACATCCCATCTACTGTCTCGGTTGCTCTCGATGTGGTCTCCCCTGCATCGGGGAGACAGGATGTCATCTCACGAAGCGTTTCAGGGAACATCTCTGGAATACACACACCAAACAATCCTACTGTCCTCTGACTGACAACTTCAAATCCCCCTCACACTCCCCCAAGGACATGCAAGTCCTAGGCCTCCTCCACCTCCAAATGAAAGCCATTCGACAACAGGAGGAAGAACATCTCATCTTCCGCCTCGGGACCCTTCAACCACACGACATCAACATTGACTTCACTAGTTTCCAAATCTCCTCTCCCTCATCTCATCCCAGATCCCACCCTCTAACTCGACACCTCCCTCTTGAACTGTCCTACCTGTCCAAGTTTCTTCCCATCTATCTGCTCCACCCTTTGCTCTGACCTAACATCATCATCCTCACCTCTATCTACCTATCGCCCTCCCAGCTACCTCCCTCCCTACCCCCACCCTCACGCATTATTTATCTCTCAGCCCCATTCCCCCTCCTTATTCCTGATGAAGGTCTTATGCTCAAAACGTCGACTCTCCTGCTCCTCGGATGCTGCCTGACCTGCTGTGCTTTTCCAGGGAAACAGTTTTTGACTCATTAGAGCATTGCTCAGCATTGGTCCGCATGTCTCACACTAGAGTCACTGGCCATGCCCTCTGGGGTAACTATTGTCACCTACCAGCCTGCATTGAAGATGATGCAGGGGGAAATATACTCTGAGAACCAGGGATATAAATATTGTGATAGCTCCCTGGATAGTAGCTGCACACCTACAAGAATTGTTGGTGTGGGCACAAACACACTGGACACAGAGGGAGTGAATTCCCTTCCTGTTCACGATTTTGGCTGGATGATAATTTGAAACTCTGAGTATCAAGTGTGCACAATAATTGACTGCTTGTCCCTGAGAGAACCCAATGATGGCTGCAAATTCCACCTTTTGGCTCACTGCACAAATGATGTAAAACTGTTGGGTGAACTGACAAATGTACCCACGCACTGCCAGTTTGGAGATACCACGCATGTGTCCAGTTAGGCTTTGAAATATTCTAGTGATAAAGAGAGTGCAGTGCGGCTATGATCTTCAATATCACTGATACTGTGCTTTCTCCTAAGCCAGGCAGCTACAGGTCTGTCTGCAGGAGGTGGCGGATACAGGTGGGGTGTATCCAGTTATGCAGAGATGCCTCCAGCACTGTTGTAAGTTTGTCTTCAGGCACCTGCAATGGCTTCCACTCCCATCTCAATAGAGTAACCCACGGAGTGGAATACCTCAGTCCTCTCTTCACGTGCTGCTTGTTACCTGTGGCTACTGCAGGACTTGACCCTCCTGCCTCTGAGTCTGCTCTCATTTCTCTTCTCTTCATCGCTTCTTCCTCCCTTCTTTGTCTTTTCAATGTGAAGACTGCTGCTTTCAATATCTGGCGTGGAAATCCTGATCTGTGAAGGGACACTAGAGATCAGATAAATGTTTTCTTTTTGAGTTTTATTTTACAGATTTAATCGACCCCTTGTGACCTCACCAATCTGTTCCTGTTCCTAGCCTTTGGCTCCTGGACATGAAGCTGTACATCCTCTATAAGACATGACAGCTTCTCCTGCAAGAAATTTGTGTTCTTTATCTTGACATTGTTTCCCATACATGTGGAAAATGTGACTACCATTGTCCCATATTCTCCCCTGCAATGCAACCTTTTAACACTGGATCGTCGGGTCTTTGCAACAGATTCATCTCCATGTCATTACCTTTCATACACAAAGGCATGTGAATGGTACTGTACAGCTAACTTTACATTAAACCTCTCTGCCATCAGCATCGCTGTGGAGTTGTAGCTGCCCTTCTTTTGAAAGGTGACCGAGCGAGAGCTTTCAGCTTTTCGCTGATAATGGTCTCCAGTTTGCTGTGAGCAATTGCCTTTAATGTAAATGTCTGAATGGACTGTCCACACTCTGGCTTTTCCCAGTTCTGTTTTCAAATTCCTCTTTTGGGAGTGTTTGTGTCCTGCTGAAGATATCTGCAGTTCCTCCCTTCTGTACTGCATGTTCACAGAATCTCTGGTTTGGAGAAGAGATTGGGATAATTTTTGTAAACTTTTCTTTTGATTGTTTCCCCCTGTATCCGCTCCCTTTTGAGCATTCCTTTCTTCACTATTACTTTCTCACACTCTCCCTTCCCATGTGTCCTGCTTCACTCACTACCTCCCCCATTAATCTTTGTCCATTTTGGTCTCTGTGGAGATCACCTCTCTGCCCCTGACCAAATCTTATGTCCAGCCTTGACCTTACAGCCCCTTGTTCAGTTCCACTGCCATTAATCTCTCCAAGATTTCCCCTCTTGAATTCTAACTCTTGTTGCCAACATTGCCCCGAGAACTGTGGGTCTCCCCCCCTTCATCCAAGTTTGGTCTGTCCATTTCTCATGAACAGGTCATTTCAATTGAATTTGCTTCTTTTCCGTGGCAGCCATCCTACCTTCATGTCAAACGTTTCTGTTGATCCCCCTCTTTATGTTGCACATCTATTGTATTTATTGCTCCTTTCAAGTAGATCTCAGTTTTGAGTTCAGGCATACTTGCCACCCCATTCTGTGAGCCAGTGTGACTACCGCAATTGTACAGGCTGGTTTACCTGTTTTATATCCACTTCTGATTCCAGAATCTGTTAGATTGTGGAAACTGCAGCTCCTCCAACTGTCAGCTTTGACGAGCTGCTCAACATGGTAAGTCTTCACTCAAGACAGTGTGTGTTTATGAAATATCTGCATTTTTCTGAAGGGGTCAAGTATAATGCTCACCAGATGAACAGAGGAAGCAGTCTGGCAGAGAAACATCTAGTTTATATAGTTGGATTTGCAATGGTACCTCTTTCCCATTTTCCACATATGAAGTTGCACCTCAGAATGTTAATTCCAGTGGGTTGTGATCTTAATGAGGTTTTATGACACCTAATAAATGTAAAGGAGGTTCCCCCTCATCAAATAGGTTTCTGAAAGGATTTGGGGCTTTTATTTGTGGTACCGATTGACAGGAATTGAAGGTATCCTCCCTCAGAAATATACGTTTGTCATATTACAACACTTGCTATTAAGTACCAATCAGTTGACTTTAACTTCATTTGACAATATGATTGATGAGCTGCAGCACAGGCTGGTGAATCAGGCCTTTTTATTTGTTCATGAGATGTAGGCCTTATTGGCTAGGCCAGTGTTTATTGCTCCTCCCTGGAGAGAATGGTAGTGAACTGCTTTCTTGACTCGGGGTTTAAGTAAACTCATAGTGCTGTTAAGAAGGGAGATCCAGGATTTTAATCCCTCGACAGTGAAGGAACATCAATGTAGTTTGAAGTCAGGAAGATGTATGCAACACAGATGGTGTGACATAATAGTCAGATTCTAGCATACCTTTACTTCCATTAAGACTGTGTGCCAGCCCCAGGTCTCCTGCTGTAACCCATCTTCTCCTGGACCAATTTTTATAATCCTTCAAACCTTTGATAATCTAGGTTTTGCAGCACAAATAGTAACTCCTCTATTGAGATCTCCAAACAAAAAAAAAGTGGACAACATGAAGCATTTTTTAACTGTAAGTGTTTTACAGTTCTAATCTACCTATTTATTTAATTGGATTCTGTCTTTTAAGTCTATAACAATGTGAGTAATTTTCATTTTAGTATGCAGCTTTGTAGGCAACACACAGAATGTACATTTAACTGGTAGATTAATGCCCCATTCCCATCCAAATAAACACTAATCTGCTGTTTGTTCATCTAAAATGGTTAGTTTAACACCTCATTTCACTAACTGCCAATGTCTAGCCACTATAAATGCCTTTAAGGTGTTTTAAACTAGACTATTATTGTAAATATAAAGACAACATTTTTCTCCAGCAAACAAGTTGCTTAAAACCACAGAGGCTGTGGAGACGAATTGGCAGAGGGAACAGAAAATGAATTGAACTCTTTAGGGAATTCATAAGTAGACCCAATTCTGTGACTTTTCATCCATTCTCCTATGGGCTGTTAGATGCTGTTTAATCTGAGAGACTGGCACAACAAACACAGAATTGTACAGCGTTACAGCACAGCATTGTGAACTATTGTAACATGTGCTAGCTCTAAGAAGGCAGCATTCGGTTAGTCCCACTCCTCCCTGTTCTTTCCCTGTTGCTCTGAAAAAAATGCTTGTAAAATATTTTCTCTTTGGACCATTACTTTGCACTTACTTCCAATACCCTTTCAGACCTTGCAACCCAGATCTTAATGGATGGAATAAAAACTTATTTCTCATCTCCTGAATGAAAATTCTATGATTATTTTAAGTCATGTCCTCTGGGTGTCAACAGATGGAGCATATGGATAAAATAATACTCTGCCTGATATATATTGAGCTTCCTGCAGGAGTCATGGGGCAACCTGCAAGTTTGGTAGTTTATCCTCACCCACATCATGAGGATAAACCCTGCCTGAGATCAATACTCTCAGTCCTACCAAGGCTTACACCTTCCAGCATACCCTAGTGGGGGAAAATCACACAAACATGGCAAAGCATGGAAATGAACCTTCTGATATCCATTTTAAATTACGCAAGGTGAATTAGACCACTATGTCTCATTCATCAATTTTATTGGTTATTCCATCTGGGATATGCCAGACTAAAACTCTATCAATGTTGATTTCTCCAGGAATCTGTTTCTCAGATTGCCCAAGACTACTGCTGGATATGACATTGACAAGTGAAACAGAAATTGTTGGAAAAGTTCAGCAGGTTTGGCAGCAGCTGTGGAAAGAAATTAGAGTTAATATTTTGGGTCCAGTGACCCTTCCTCAGAGGGCTAACTCTGATTTCTCTCCACACAAGCTGCCAGACCTGCTGAGCTTTTCCAGCAATTTCTGTTTTTGTTTCTGGTTTGCAGCATCTGCAATTCTTTCGGAATGTCGCTAACAGTTCACTTCTCCAGAGACCTCTCTGAGTGCTGAGCTCTCTGAGGTCGTTCAAGGCGTAAGACCAACAGAACCAAGGGGTGGTGATGGGACATTGGAAAAACAATGAATGCAGCTCCTTAATCCTATACAATCCATTAGGAGCTTGCTTCCTGCCTTAGGCTCCTTTAGAATAAGAGGGATTATTATCCTTGGATTACTCAACTGGAATATTGTTTGCAGTTGGGTACGTCACATTATACGAAGGACGTGAATTCATTAGAGAGCGTGCAGATGCAATTTACAAGAACAGTTCTAGGAACGAGAATCTAGCCTCATGGTTTTGAGGCCAGATTGAAGAAATTGGGACTGCTTTCATTACCAAGAGGAGATTTGATGAGTGGGCTGCGTAGAGTAGGTAGAGATGAGCTGTTCTGGCCGGGATGGGACCATTCGCCACAGCATATTCGCCGCCGTTGATTAGCCACTGCCCTTTGACCACCGAGGACGCTTAGCCACAGCCCATTGGCCACTGAAGACGATTCACCACTGCAAATAAGTTTAAACTGTTAGAGAACAAGAAAATCTAAATTATATAAAATTGTCGATATATTGTTTAAGGTAGTGTTTGCGTTGTTTCAGTAACAACTTATTTTTGTTACATAAGAGTTTTTTTTAAGCTTGTTTTTTTTTCCATTTACCCTCAAGTCTTCAAAATGGAAATAACAATTGTTCGTAAACATGAAAATAAGCAGTTTTACCATGATGGTTTTATATATGTTTTTGATAAACTGTCCAAGAGTGATTCACGTATTAAGTTTTGGCGATGTGAACATTCTTATTGTGTTCTTGTAGTGTTCTTATTAATGAATGTGTAGCTGATGTCCCTCAGTCAGTCCTAGCATCTTCACCGATGACAAGCAGCATGAAGAAAGTAATTCGACTTAAAAGGAATGATAGGAGACGCAGACGTTAGAATACAAAAAGTTGTTCTTGAATACGGTGAAAGAGACTGTTTGGAATATCTTCGAGGAATAGCACATAACTATCAAATGAACTAAACTTTCATTGTTTAATATTAATGTGGGATTTTACTGCCATTATAAAGATTTTAAAAATATATTTCCTTTTTCTGGTTAAAGGTTGTAACTCTTTTTTTATATAAACCATTAAAATGATATTTATTTTACCTCTTTTTTTAATCAATATGTAGTATGTAGATGTATAAATACAGGGGAATGACAAGTATGAAAGAACAGGTGGGAGGGAAGGGGTAAATGTAGGGGTATGGGTGGGTTGCGCTTCGGCGGGGCGGTGTGGACTTGTTGGGCCGAAGGGCCTGTTTCCATACTGTAAGTAATCTAATCTAATCTAATCTAATATATATATATTTCTGGTGGCTAATAGTCTCCAGAGGTCAAACAACCCCAGTGGAGAAACACTGGTGGAGAACTGGCAGTGGCTAATCATTGGCGGCAAATCTGCCGTGGCAAACGAGAGGTCATAGATTTGAAAAATGTTTACAAAGGAAGCAAAGGTGATGTGATGAAAAACAATTTCACTCAGCGAGCCGCTGGGGTATGGAATGCACAGCCTGGATATGTGGTGGAGGCAGGTTTAATCGAGGCACTCAGGAGGAGCACTGCATGAATATTTGGATAGAAAGGTGCGCAGGTAGGAAAAAGCAGGAGATTGACCCGAGGTAATTTTATATAACGCAGTAATCGGGTGGGGGAATGGGTCTGGGTGGGTGACTCTTTGGAGGATTGGTGTAGACTTGTTGGGTCGAAGGGGCTGTTTCCATGCGACAGGGAATGTATGAATTCTACAAATGCTGATTTATGATTGGAACCGTCCAGGCAGCCTTAGTCAAATGATGAGCATCTGGGCATGTTCAAAGAGTGGTCTCACTCCCAGTAAGAGCATGTTTGGAATCCCAACATGGTTCTTACATCAGAAGCTCCCAGGAAACCCATTGTATCACCACTGGTAAACTTCCGAGTGGTGTGTGGTTGATGAACATTTCAGCCTCGTTTATTGAAGAAGAATGGAACATTTATAAGCATCCAGTCATCTGGCACCAGCCCCATATCCAAGAGGGAGATTGTGGCCCAGAGCTTTATGACTTCTTTGCAGCTTACAGTTAGTTAAAAGGGAACAACACTGATGGCGGGGAAGTCATTACAAACAATCTTCAAGACAATTTCAACTAGGAGAGAGACCTAGAAAAGAACCTTCCTTTTAATGCTGTGATGATATATATTTTTGGAAACAATTGTGGACAGAGATGCATTCTTTGCATAAATCCAAGATAAACATGCCATGGACGTGAAGACACAGCATTTTTTAATACCTTCTTAATTCAGGCAGGCAGTCCGCTTGAGGTTTACGAGTACATTTAATAGTTACCATCAACAGCTGGTGATTCACTTCTACCTTTACTGCTCCTAGTTAATGTAAATCAAAAATACTAAACTTCAGTGAAAGAAAAATGTCAACAGCTGTTCATAGAATAGAAGAATCCCTACAGTGTGGAAACAGGCCATTTAGCTGCAACAAGTCCGTACTAACGTTCTGAAAAGTAACCCATCCCCTACCCCAATACTCTACATTTAGCCTGACTAATGCACCTAACCTCCACATCCCTGAACACTAGCATAGACAATTTACCTAACCTGCACATCTTTAGATTGTGGGAGGACACCCACACAGACACGAGGAGAATGTGTAAACTCCACACAGTTTCCTGAGGCTGGAATCAAACCCAGGTCCTGGTGTTGTGAAGCAGCAGTGCTAACCACTGAGTCATGGTGCTACTGTCGGGTGGACATGCTACTGCTGAGTGAAGGAAAATCCCAAACGTGGTGTCTGAAGGGATATCATGTAAAGAGGTTGAAGTATCACTGATTTAGGAGTTTACATAACAAGGATGATGTTGTACGTGCGGTGGAAGCATCTATCACCAGCTCACAACTGGTGCACAGTGCTGCCACCAATCCTCCTTCCTACACTCTGTATAAAGGCCTATTTAGTTAATTGTGTTCAAGGATGAACCACTTGTGAATCTTAATAAGAAGGGTCACTTGTGTGAACAGGATGTAGATTATTAAAAGATAGCTACCATGTTGCATTGGCTAGTTAGACATAACAACCAAGACTATCGAAGACAATAATGACACATCTGTACACGATACAGAAGCTTGAATACACACACCAACAGGCTCAAGAGCAGCATCTTCCCTGCAGTTATTAGACTGCTGAATGGACTTCTCTAACTTCAAATAATGTTGATCTTGCTTTGTGCACCTCCTGTACAGCTGTAACCTTGAATTCCTCGCTCTGTCTGAGTACCCTGTGATCTGAATGTCCTTGTTTGTTACGATCAGCCTGTATTGCTCACAAAACAAAATTTTTCACTGTATATAGATACACATGACTGCAATACATCAAATCAAATCAATTGGAATCTTGTGCTAGATTCCTTTTATTCTCCACCCAGGTTGGGTGGACAGTGTCGGACATGAACCCTTTCAGAACCATTTCTTGGTAGAAGAGAAGATGGTACAGCAAATTATGCTTCAGGGCTGAATCACAGAGGTCATAGAGTCATGGAATTCTATAGCATGAAGACAGACCCTTTGGCCCAAATTGGTCCATGTTTGGAGGAAGGGGTTTTCTTTATTTTATGAAGGTTCCTTTAAGTTTTCCCTATATATATGTGTGTTCAACCCTGCATGCAAATGCTGCAGTAACTGTCAGCTTGGATTCAAACGCCATGTTGAGACCTTTCATTACTGCAGGGACTGGTACATTGTCAGTCGTGCCATATTTTGAATGTGGTATTATTCCAATGACCCCTCTCTGTAAGGTCACGGAATTGTAATGGAGAAAGGTTTTCTCTGGATGTCCTGGACAGCACTCCTTCTTCAACTAACAAAACCAAAGCATTGTTAATTCTCTAACTGCTAATTGTGAAATTGTACAAATTGAGCCTTAATTTTGTTTATAAATGACAGGAGTGTTACGGAATTGAAGCCACTTTATCTGCAGTGGCTCTTCAAATAAGCATCATTACCTCGTGCCAATCTCTGCCATTCTCCCCATACCTTTTCATGTTATTTCCATCCAAATAATTTTCCAGTGCCCACTTGAATGAATAATGACTATTCTTTGAGAGTAATATAGTGGTTTGAGAGGTAGTTAGGTGGTGTGATGGCACAGTGGCACTGAGGCAGATTCAGGAATTGTTGACCATGGTGGATGCATTCATATCTTGGTCAAACATTGCCAGCTGCCAACCTGTACATGCTTCCAATATACCCGATGGCGGGCTGTAAGAGGGTGACAATCTCCTGGTTACCCATCCTGCAGATGGCAACAGCAAACCGCATCAGTGCTGAGAGTAAGTGAGCACTGTGGATGCTGGAGATTAGAGTCGAAGAATGTGGTGCTGGAAAAGCACAGCAGGTCAGGCAGCATCCAAGGGATGAAGAGCTTATGCTCGAAATGTTGATTCTCCTGCTCCTCGGATGCTGCCTGACCTGCTGTGCATTGCCAGCACTCCATTCTTCAACATATCAGTGCTTTGCCTGTTATCATTGGCAATCCATGACCCAACCATCAGAAACAAGGACAGGAGAAAAAAACATACAGAAAGGTTTTGATGCCCAAAATGCAAGTTGGTTCTTTCTGTAGAAGTGGTCTACTGATACACTGATCTGTAACACATTTGAGCTCGTGATAATATTTCAGTGCCACTTTATTTTTCTTTATTCATGCACAGGATGAGGGCAGCACTGGCTCAGCAGCATTTATTGCCCATCCCTAGTTGCCCAGAGAGCAGTTAAGCGTCAACCACATTGCTGTGGGTCTGGAGTCACATGTAGGCCAGACCAGGTAAGGATGGCAGTTTCTAGATTAGATTACTTACAGTGTGGAAACAGGCCCTTTGGCCCAACAAGTCCATACCGACCCGCCAAAACACAACCCACCCAGACCCATTCCCTTACATTTACCCCTGCACCTAACACTACGGCCAATTCATCTCACCTCACATTTTTTTGGACTTGTGGGAGGAAACCAGAGCACCCAGAGGAAACCCACACAGACACGGGGAGAATGTGCAAACTCCACACAGTCATTCGCCTGAGGCAGGAATTGGCGCTGTGAGGCAGCAGTGCTAACCGCTGTGCCACCGTTTCCTTCCCTGAAGGACGTTAGTGAAACAGATGGGTTTCTGACTCTTCATTCTAGTTATTTGTTGAATTCAGTTGCCACCATCTACTATGGTGGGATTTGAACCCAGGTCCCCAGAACATTACCTAGGTCTCTGGATTAATAGTCCAGTGATAATACCACTAGGCCATCGCCTGCCCCTGTAAGCCCTACCACCAAATCTGGAAATATGCGACAAGGTTTCAGTTTTGTCAGCCTCCAGCAACCAGTAATATATTAGGGAACAATAGACTGCTTAAGCATGCAAATTCCATAGAAATTTTTAATAAATTTAATTTGCATCTCTCAGCATGACCTTTTCATGAAATGTTGGAACTTTGCTCACAGATGTAGTAGTTTAATAAATCCATAGTTTTAGTTATTCCATCAGAGATAGATGCTGATAAACCTCTTCAAGCAAAATATGGGAAGAAATGTAGTACTTGTGCCAGCTCACTATAGTGTATCGGTGTGCCAGCTCACTACAGTGTATGGGTATACCAGTTCACTACGGTGTTTGGGTGTGCCAGCTCACTATGGTGTATGAGTGTGCCAGCTCACTACACCAACTCGGTGAAAGACACTCTTTGACTAGCCTGAATCTTGTTGGTCTTCCAGAGCAAGGAGTTGACCTCAACCGAGTGTTACAGACTGGCACATTCCAAGGTCCAGGACAACGTGCTGACGGATGCACTCAACTTTGGGGCAGCTGCTGCTAAGTTGCAGTGGAGAAAGACCAACATCCAAGGTCTTTCTGCTGAAGTTAAATAGGGATCCTAGTGCCTGAAATGTATGTAAATATTTTCCTATACAAGTAAGTGATAGCACAGTGGCTCAGTGGTTAGCACTGTTGCCTCATAGTGCTAGGGACCCAGGTTCAATTCCAGCCTTGGGTGACTGTGTGGAATTTGCATGTTCTCCCTGTGTCTATGTGGGTTTCCTCTGAGTGTTCTGGTTTCCTGCCACAAAGATGTGTGGTTTAGGTGGATTGTCCATGCTAAATTGCCTATTGTGTTCAGGGATGTGCAGGTTCGTTGCATTAGTCAGGGGAGTGGGTCTGGGTCGGGGTGGGACACTCTTCAGAGGTTCAGTATAGGCTTGTTGGGCCAAAGCAGCCTGTTTCCACATGGTAGGGATTCTATTCTAGATGCCTTTGGTATGTTTGTTGGATAGAATCAAACTCTAATGTTTGTTTCTTCAAATGTGTTTTGACATGACAGTGAACCCTCCTGCTAATTAAACCAAACACCCAGAAAAGCTCACCTCGTCTCATAATCTGTTAAAGTAGAGTGACAGAGAACTCTCAAATTCCATTACTTAAAAGAAAAAAAAGTCAATTTATTCTTAATTCTAAAAGTGAACATTAAACAACAACTATTTAAAACTCTACGCCTCCTTTCTCTTTAATGCTAGCGATCTGCCTCCAACTCTATAACAATATACTGTTCCAATAAAAGCCCACATTACAATTATATCAACTTAATTTTAAAACCACACAGTGGCTATCATCGTCGCTGTCTGTCTCCTTCTGGCTATAGATCTCCCTGATTGTCTTCAGTCTGTTGCTGCAAGGATGTGCCATATAAGAAAGGTATCTTTGATAGAAAGTATTTTGCTGGCAGTTACTCTGGCGATGGTAGTTACTCTCTGACTAACTTTCAAAATGTCTGCGTCTTTTTTCCCCAAGCATCGGATCATCTCAGTGGTTTGGGGTTGGCAAAAAAAAATAAATTGAAACTCAATTGGGTTTGAGTATTCTGGGGCATAATTTAAACTAATTGGTTAGATTTGAATGTTGTCAAAACAGCAATCAAAACTCAGGTATTTGGTTCACAGCCAAATATTACACATTTTCAATTTTCCAGTACACTCTGGGATTGCTAGCTAGTCACATGACCGGTGCTTGGAAGCTCTCAGTGCAAAACACCATTCACTCTCTCTTAAAGGTACAGTACATGCCTTCAACTTCATAACAAATGCGACCGTACAGAACCAATCTACTTTCGTGACCATGTATATATATAAATATATTTTTATGTATAAAGTATATTTTTGAATTAAAAAAGGGAATGCCAGTTCACTGTGTTTTATGAGCTGCTACTGTGATCCTCTTCAAGTGTAGGAAACAAAGCTGTTCTGCTCACAACTCAATATGACAAATTCGTCATGGGTTGACTTTATCACGCTCCTCATAGTAACAATTACAGGCCAGAGCAGTCCCAGATACAGCACTCACTGCCTCAAGCAGCAGAGGCAAGGGGTAAAAAGAAGTCCAACAGAGAGGAAGAACTTGAAGAAAATGCCGATAGGAAGGAATGAGTGAAGACTCACGTGGAGCATTAATGGCAAAGAGACCACACAAGCGAAATGACTTGTTTGTGGGATCCATTCTTATAGTTCTTGGCTGTGTGTTCCAGTGGTGAATTGGAGGTGACAGAGCAGCTGGACTCTGATTTCTCTTCTCTAGTGAATGCCTTTGGTAGGTGGGAAAGAGAGAGAGAGAGAGAAAGAGAGAAATATAGAAATGGGAGGACATAAATAAAAATGAGTGGTTACAAAATATTATTAAGCTCTATATTGAGAGAAAAGGAAAGAAAGAAGTTATACTTAAAGAAATGGCTTTAATCCAAACATGGAGTTCACAAAAGTGCTGTTAGTAGTTGGGAAGACCAAGTTATAAATCATGCTTGTTGTCAGATCCTTAACAAACTTCTAAATCCCCAGGTAACCCATTCCAAACTGTCCCAGTGCAATCCAAGTTAATTAATCCAAGTAGGCAGTTCGTAAGGGGCTTTGTTTGTTTCATCGTCTCAGTCACACAAATCCAAATTGTTACATCAAGATCAGTTTAGTGTCTTCAGCCTGAGCTGTGGACAAATCCATGGAAACATTCATTCATATTGGGGAGGTAGGGCTGTTTTCTCTGATTTGAAGTATGGTACGGAACAGAGATGGGTGACCAAACACATTGGCGACCATGGCAGAGTGCCTGCTGCCACCATTCTCTTCACTGGTGATTTTCCTGACGGCGAGGTTGACTAGTGAACAAGTCCCCGTAAATCACGAGGCCAATGGGCATATATAAGAACCCATTTAGAACTTCTCATTCATGCTGCTGTAACATTCATAGTGGCCAGCTCAACAGGCAGGATGGATGTGCAAATGTGAAAAGATGCACTTCTCAAAATGGCACTGGGTTGACTCAGGGTGGTGAAGAGATCCTGCCCCATTGTGTGGTAATTCACCAAATTTAAAGAATGTGGTTTCAGCCTCACCTGTCTCAGTCTCCAGACGTCTCACCATCTATGTTTGTCTTAAAACATCAGAATGTGCAAAATGGCAGCCACAGTAATGGCTCAACTGAGTGAGAATGTAGCCCAATTCTCTATCTCCCAATCACTACCCACTAATTGTTGGCAAGATTAACTCATCCCCAACGCAAATTGCAAGAAGTTTCAGCTTGCCATTAGGGAGATAGGCTTGGCACATGGTATTGAGCCTACCCACCAACTCCTGCCTCCTCTGGGAATATCTATTCCATTGGAGCAAGAGTTGGTCATTCAGCTCCTGAGCTCTCTTCTTTCACCCAACCTGATCATGGCTCCTCTATGTCCTGATTGTATCCAATTACCTTGGTTCCATAAGTCTTAAAAACCTTGTGTAACAAAACTAAAATCAATTTCAGCTTTACAATCAGTCAGGATTAGTGGTTGGGATGGGGGAGGAAGCAGGTAATTAGGGGTTTATTGAGTGGTTAGCATATTTTGAGAGGAGTTGGCATCTCCCTTGTCATTTTACCATAAGGGTGCAATCATAAACAGGGAAGCATGACAGGGAACCAAATAAAGAAGGTGAAAATAGGAGGATATTCCATGCCTTGGCACAACAAAGCTCAGTGCTACTGAGAGATGTGGCTGATGTTGAAGTGGCAAGGGAAACATGAGGGCTCTTCCATTGGGAGACACCCTTGCAAAGTGGCACAAGTTTTGATTCCTGTTCAGGCCTTGGAGGTAGGCTCCAGTGATGGCCTCAGGGGTGGCATTTGCTCCTGCCGACCTTTCTTTGACCCTCAGAACCTCAAGCTGATGGATTTCCTTCTCTCACTTCGACACTCTAGGAAAGTGTCAAGGAGGCCATCTCCTTGTAGATGATCATCTTCTGTATGCAGTTCTTCCACAGTAGCTGGAGGCTACTGTACTGCCAGAAAAAAAACAATATTGGCAGCCTGGAAAAATAGCCTTTAAACATTCAGTTGTTTAAACCAGCCACTCACCGCTGGTTGAAGAGCAGCCAAATTGCTGCCATTCCCATTAGAACTGTCCCCAGGTGGCGCTGTATCAGGAGCCATCCTGACTTTTGGACATTTTACTAAGCCTTGCATTCCCTTAGTCATTGCCTGGAGTAGGGTCCGAGTTGAATTCCATCTAAATTGCTGGGGAGTGTGAACCTGAGAGAATGACAAAGCAGAACAGACACCATGGCTAGAGCAGAAGGAAAAAGTGAGGACTGTAGATGCTGGAGATCAGATCTGAAAATGTGTTGCTGGAAAAGCGCAGCAGGTCAGGCAGCATCCAAGGAGCAGGAGAATTGACGTTTCGGGCATGAGCCCTAGAGCAGAAGGAATTCAACTTTGAATTGTGCTACTTATTTTAGTTATTTAAACTACAGAAGTTAACCAGGAGATTTAACATGAAGTAAAATTAACTGAAATATTTTGAAATTGGACCATAAGTAATAGAAACCTCAAATCCTCCTGGTTCTACATTTTGTTTTGATAATTTGTAAGGTTTTAGAAGCATATTGTGCACCAGCCTCTTACTGCTATTTAGTTTTATGTGTAAGTGGTTAAGGTCTTGAAATGCTTCACTCCAGGAGTTCTCTTTCATTGATATGGACAATCTAAGGATTTCTCCAACTGACCTCTTGGCATGAATTGAAATCTCAGCTGGAGCCAAAATTGATCCCAAAATGTTGAGAAATTCCTCGCTCAGCGGGCAGATACCTGGTGTGCTGAAAATCTACAGATGCACTCTTCCTGTTTCTCCAGTGAATAAGCCTTTTTTTGTATAAAATCTAAAAAGCCTTGATCTAATTTCACGAATCCCCAGTTTCTCATTTCGGTCAATATGCTGCACAAAGCAGCAAAGTTCTGTTTCATAAAAAGCAGGATACTGTAGAGAAACTCCAGCCACAGCTGTCAGAGAAACAGTTAATGTTTTGAATCCAGTATTATTCTTCCTCAGAAAGTAAAGTTTAAGTCCTCTCACTGCGGGATGATTGTCCTGTAATGTCCCGTCCTGCATATATCAATTAAAATACAGTTTGAACACTCAGTGTAAGAGAAATAATCCAAGGAAATCAGATGATGGGTTAAATGCATTGCACTTTGGAAAATAACCACTGGTCATTCATCACAAGTTATCCAGCCTTTCGTATTAATGGGCACATTTATCACACCTTCCTTCTAGTTGACATGAATGCTTGATATTCTGTCTTTGTTTCTCAGTCTGGCTCGTTCCTTACATATGGGTATGTTGCACTATGTTTGTGAATCAATCTGACTGAGCACACAAGAAAGCAAATTAAGCAAATTGCAGATCAATACTTCCTTAAACTAAATGCCATCAAAACGGTGTTATTCTGCTGCTGTTGGGTAGTGTGATTAAGAACAAATTAAACATGGTCTACGACAAAGCTCTGTTCGCTAACAATAATGATCCATGTCAATGCTTGAATACAGTGTCTTCATCCTCTTCCAGGCACAGCTCTAACTCCATTCTGTGAACAGAAAAGGCTACTCCTGACTGCTGACTCCTGACAGTGGCTATTACCACATCAAAGACCAACTGCTACTGAACTATAAAACACCAGCTGGATAAACCAATTTGGCCTTGTAGGAAAATTAAACCTACCACCATAGATATACACATCTTACAGTTGCATGCTCTCTGTCAGATTTTAAAACGGTTCTCAATTTCTCCAACTCCACAACAGAGAGACTTGGCCTGTCCTTGAATGTTACCAAAACCTAATCAGCTACATATTGTAATGTACATTGAATGAGAGATTTTAGAATCTAGAGTCATACAACACAGAAACAGAGCCTTTGGCCAACTCGTCCATGTCAACCAGGTTCCCCAGACTAAATTAGTCCCACTTGCCTGTTTTTGGCCTCTATCTCTCTAAACCTTACCTATTCATGTACCTGTCCAAATTTCTTTTTAATGTTGTAACCATATGTGCGTTTATCACTTTCCTCTGACAATTCATTGCACATATGAAGCATCGTAACGTCCCATAAGCACACCCTGGGCAAAGGCAAATTCAGTAAAACTGATTGCCTCACGCACAATTTTAGCAGCAGGAAGAGAACCCCAGCTTTGAGCTGTAACAGTGAGAGGAACAAAAGCTTGCACATCCTGCTTCAAGATCCTAGCAACTGCTGAAAGCTAAAACTAATAATCCTGGTTCTATGGTAGCTTCAGTCCACCCATCAGGCTGCTTCCATTATTCAAATTTTAAAAACTGCAGTTGCTCCTCAGGTCCCTAAACACATACTGTATCTTGGCTGTCATCTCTCTTTCAAGAGGCCACCATTGATGAGGAGATTTAACACCAAATCACCCAGAGAGAAAAAAAAAGTTGATAAACAGTAAAACTGGGAAACAAACAGACTGGGTGTACTGGAGGTCCCTGTGGATGATGTTCCACAATGGCAGCTATACAAGACAAGTTGCATCAGAATGCATCATTTCCAATTTTTGTTGTTCTTTCTGTGCAATCTCAGTCTTTTACAAACTGTGACAGTGAGTGTTTGACAACAAAGACCACCACAAGTCAACAAAAGCCTTAGTGTGCAGAGCAGATGTCATTGTCATGCTCCTACAGCATTGAGATGTGAACTGTGCATCCACGTTGCAGGAGAAATTCTATCGGTAATGCTTCTGACACATTCTCCAGATTCAAAGGCAGACTCATTAAATATAAATGCTTTCCTTCAAGAAGCCATGTGATGACACAATGGCATTCAGAGATGTATTTTGTCCTTTTTTTATGAAGAGATGTTAAGATAGAGGTGGTGAATGGTCTACTCCAAAGCCAATAAAGTAAACAGCTTGTGAGGTCTTGGGTTTCTTTTTAAAATTTGAATAATGGAAGCAGCCTGATGGGTGGACTGAAGCTACCATAGAACCAGGATTATTAGTTTTAGCTTTCAGCAGTTGCTAGGATCTTGAAGCAGGATGTGCAAGCTTTTGTTCCTCTCACTGTTACAGCTCAAAGCTGGGGTTCTCTTCCTGCTGCTAAAATTGTGCATGAGGCAATCAGTTTTACTGAATTTGCCTTTGCCCAGGGTGTGCTTATGGGACGTTACGATATTGGAACAGTTAATTAGTGGTAATTAATATATATTGTTTTGTTAAGCATTTAAATAGAGTTACAGTCAGGCCAATTATTTTCTTTTTATTTTGTTGGTATTTTAATTATAGTGAACAAATAAAGTGTGTTTTGCTTAAAGTTGAACAGTTTGACCAATTGAATTGCACCCAGAACATAACACCTTAAACTTAATTTTAAAATAAGCAAGGTTAGGGTCTGGACTATCTTGTTAATATATTTTGAGGGGGTTTGATCTGATCCATAGCAGCCAGGTCTACAAGTATTTGGCAAAAATGTCTGGATTTTATATCTGATAGTCATAAAAAGCTTCTTTCACAAGGTCCTGTTCTCTCAACTCTTAAAAGATCAACCTGCCAGAATAGGAAGAACACTCTTCAAAGATATTGTGAAGCTCTCCTTGAAGGTTGATGACATTGACTGGGAAGGGCTTGTGAGCTATCATACAAAATGGTGACAATCAGGCTACACCACACTTGGAGTCTCAATGCCTCATGATGAAGCAGAAGAATGGCAGTGAAGGAAAATATAGGAAGCCAATGCTGCTCTCTGGATCTGACTCTCATGTCTTGTATACATGCCCTAAAATACCTGGTTTGAACATTAGCCAATTCAGTCACATCGAAACTCGTGGTAGAAACTCACATCCACTAGCAGATGCAACCATCAACATGAGGGACTGCTGACAAGTCTGGACAAGGTTAGAAATTCAATAAAATCAATCAATAAAATAATGAAAATAGCTGAAACTGATCTGCCTTGCCAGTTTTGGCTCTGCCACTTTACAGTGTAACGAGCAGCTTATCATTCAGGAACAGGCTGCAATTCCGGTGAGGATTTTGCCCTTTAATGAGTGTGGTGAGTACACAGATAGAAATTTTCTGCAAATGTTCTAGCCCTGATTAATCATAGGATCCCTACAGTGTGCAATCAGGCCATTCAGCCCATCGAGTCCGCACCAACCCTCTGAAGACCATCCCACCCCATCCCTATAACCCTGCATTTCCTATGGCTAACCCACTACAGGTAATTTCCCATGGCCAATCCACCTAATCTGCACATCACTGCACTGTGGGGGGAAACCAGAGCACCCAGAGGAAACCCACACAGACACGGGGAGAATGTACAAACTTCACACAGTCACCCAAGGCTGGAATTAAACCTAGATCTCTGGCATTATGAGGCAGTAGTATTAACCACTGAACCATTGTGCCTCATAACCATTCCTGGTTTGGCTCTTAGAAAGTAATTTCCCCTGTTGTCGAGAGGGGGTTAATGTCAATCTGTTCTTAGTTCATGGGTGATAATTACAGTAAATCTAGTGATTCACGTTGGAAATAATTTCAGATACCTTAAAATGGGTTTCCTGTCCAGTTAAAACACATAGAGGTATTTGAGATTATTAACAACATGGATCTGAACAATGAGTGACCAACATTGCTTACGATTAACCTTAGAGTCAGCATACAGAGAGGAGGTGCAGCGGCCAATGGACTGGTGCAGAGCTAACAATCTGTCTCTTAATATGGACAAGACAAAAGAGATGTTTGTTGACTTCAGGAGGCCACAGACCAACCATTCTCCACTGGACATCAATGGCACCCCCTGGAGATCATGAAGAGCCCAAATTTCTTGGCATACACCTGGCGGAGAATCTCACCTGGACCCTCAACACCAGCTCCATAGCTAAGAAAGCCCAGCAGTGTCTCTACCGTCTGCACAGACTGAGGAAAGCCCGCCTTCCACCCCCCCATTCTCTCCACATTCTACAGAGGCTTCACTGAGCTGCTGCATCATTGCCTGGTTCAGGAATTGCACTATCTCGGATCATAAACTCCTGCAACGGATAGTGCGGACATCTGAGAGGATCATTGGGGTCTCTCTTCCCTCCATTACAGACATTTACATCACACGCTGCATCCGAAAGGTTAACAGCATTGTGGACGACCCCACACACTCCTCACTCAAAATCTTCTCCCTCCTGACATCTGGCAGAAGATACCGAAATATTCAGTCTCTCATGGCCAGACTGTGCGACTGTTTCTTTCCCAAGCCACCAGGCTCCTTAACACTGTATGATCAGACTCTTCCCCACCTGAAATTCTCTTCCCCACCTGAAATTCTTTCAAATTGTTGCTGGAAAAATGTGTATTATTTATAATCATTCCATTACTGTAACTTGTGTGTTTTGCACTTCTTATGCACTTTATGCTGTGTACGAGTATATAGTCTGTGCTGTCCATGTAGCAGCCTCGGTCCTGGAGGAACACTTGCTCATTTTTACTGTATCAGTTGGATATAGTAGAAATGACAAATAAAAGTCACTTTACTCCAGAATTAACTTTTCTTGTTTTAATTAAATAAGCATTTAAAAAATTAGATCGGGGGTGATGGGGAAAATTGGAAAAGTTTGTGTTAAGATTTGAAACTCTCAATGTATATTCAGAATAATGAAAGGTAAACGCTTGTTTTAAGTACCGGGTCTTTTTGTGATGAGAAGTATGGTTAGTGGCTGTGGAAACCAAGCAAAGTTCTTGATATTCTTAATTAAACAATGATAGAATCTATCCAGACTGAGCTTCTGTTTGACTAATGTACCTTTCTTACAGGTAAAAACAATGACTGCAGATGCTGGAAACCAGATTCTGGATTAGTGGTGCTGGAAGAGCACAGCAGTTCAGGCAGCATCCAAGGAGCTTCGAAATGGACGTTTTGGGCAAAAGCCCTTCATCAGGAATAAAGGCAGTGAGCCTGGAGCATGGAGAGATAAGCTAGAGGGGAGTGGGGGTGGGGAGAA
>NC_057740.1:9098637-9110375 GCF_004010195.1 Chiloscyllium plagiosum
GAAAGTAGCATAGAGTACAATAGGTTAGTGGGGGAGGTCCCACTAACCTATTGTTCTCTATCCTACTCTCTCCCCACCCCCACCCTCCTCTAGCTTATCTCTCCATGCTCCAGGTTCTCTGCCTTTATTCCTGATGAAGGGCTTTTGCCCGAAACGTCGATTTCGAAGCTCCTTGGATGCTGCCTGAACTGCTGTGCTCTTCCAGCACCACTAATCCAGAATGCCTTTCTTAAAGTCCACTTATCAGCAATTCAGAGAACTTCAGTAAAGACAATATATTAGAAACTCAAGTGTACCCAGTAGTTGTGTTGGATTTTAACCAGCTAAGAATGTGAGGTGTACCAGGACAAGGTCCTATTCTTTCAACTCTTAAAAGATCAACCTGCCAGAATAGGAAGAACACTCTTCAAAGATATTGTGAAGCTCTCCTTGAAGGTTGATGACATTGACTGGGAAGGGCTTGCGAGCTATCATACAAATGGTGACAATCAGGCTACACCACACTTGGAGTCTCGATGCCTCATGATGAAGCAGAAGAATGGCAGTGAAGGAAAATATAGGAAGCCAATGCTGCTCTCTGGATCTGACTCTCATGTCTTGTATACATGCCCTAAAATACCTGGTTTGAACATTAGCCAATTCAGTCACATCGAGAAAAAGCTTACTGCTTGACCACAGCATCTCCCTAATTGTCAGAGCATTGGTTTGTAAAGATTCCTGGGGCTTAGTGGGCACAATCCCAGTTCCAAGTTACAAATCCACCTCTCTAAATTCCACTAGAAGCACACAAGTGGTCAGCATATAAATGTCTGGAGTCCTTTCAAGTGTGGGTAACAGAGAGGCAAAGGGTTGACATAGTTCTGAATTTCCATGACCATATTACAGGGGCCTCCACCCACAATGATAACCTCTTACCACATGCTTTGACACTAGATGATCAGCAGGTAGTTAATGAGTTTAATTTTGAGTCCTTGCTAAGTATTCATATATTATTATCTCTACCAGTAACTTCTAGCTTTCCTTCATAAACAGAGATAAATTATTTACAGCATTGTAATTATTATTAAAGATCAAATCATTCTTTTCACAAATGGAATATTTTAGCTTTATAAAGTGCTCAGTGTCACTCAGGTCATGAGAAACACATGTAAGTAGAAATGTTACACTTAAAATTAGGATTTGCAAGCATAGAAATAACCACTTCGCAAGTGATTGCACCGTAGTCAGACTTGACAGTTCAAATGAACACAATACAATAAAAAATGCATGAAGGGATTTTATTTCTGTACAGTTTGATTTCCTGATTCAGTTTGGGTTTATGTACCTGGTGATTAAAATACTAAGTATTAATAATTGGATAATTGGGAAATGGATTCTGCATGAGTGAGAGATTTGTTGTTAGGTACTATTTTCCATCAATAGAGTCAAACAAGGGAGCATGTAGGTTATTGTTCAATGTCTGAACTTGAATAAATTGTCTTTATGGCCATTAAGGTGTTGGGGAATGGAATTCTTGAGCATGCAAATGCCAACATTGCAGAACAATGCTCTCGGTGTTCGCCCCTCCAAACACATGCCTCAAGTACATCCTGAGGTAAGGATGTCAAACTTCGCTGGTTTCAAATTTTCCATTAGCAGGAACATTAAATCTTGTCAACTCAAATGACTATTTTGTGCCATTGACACGGGGCTTTGAGGATAGGGCCATATGAATTAGTAACTAATTGAGACTGCCAGAGGCATGTTTCCTTACAAACAGAGGAGATGATCTTTCTAATGGTTTGGGCTGGATTTGAGCACAGGTCTCAGAGGAGAAACCCAATGTCGAATTCACTAAGTCACCCAGACAGCTTATGTCAAACTCACTGTATCAGTGAACAGCCAGTCTCCAACACACTGCATTGGCAAGATAACCTCATGTGTTACAAAAGTAGTCTTCTTCCAAACTCCTGCTTCAGCAGGTATCTCATATTTATCACCAAGTTGGCCGGTGTCAAACCTGATTGATCAGTGAGAAAGTTAGACTCAAATTCACTGTGTCACTAAGACAGTGTCTGATCCACTAATTTGTGTTTGATAAGGTTCCCCACTGTAGGCTATTGCACAAAATACAGAGGCCTGGGATTGAGGGTGATTGAGTGGTTTGGATCAGAATTTGGGTAGCTGAAAGAAGACACAGGGTGGTGGTTGATGGGAAATGTTCATCCTGGAGTTCAGTTACTAGTGGTGTACTGCAAGGATCTGTTTTGGGGCCACTGCTGTTTGTTATTTTTATAAATGACCGAGATGAAGCGTGGAAGGATGGGTTAGTAAATTTGCGGATGACACTAAATTTGGTGGATTTGTGGATGGTGCTGAAGGTTGTTGCAGATTACGAAGGGACATAGATGAGCTGCAGAGCTGGGCTGAGAGGTGGCAAATGGAGTTTAATATGGAAAAGTGTGAGGTGATCCACTTTGGAAGGAGCAACAGGAATGCGGAGTACTGGGCTAATACATCTTTGTAGTGTAGATGAGCAGAGAGATCTCTGTGACCTCGTACATGGATTCCTGAAAGTTGCCACCCAGGTTGAGAGGGTTGTTAAGAAGGCATACAGTTTGTTAGCTTTTATTGGTAGAGGGATTGAGTTTCAGAGCTATGAGAGCATGCTGCAGCTGTACAAAATTCTGTTGCCGCCGCACTTGGAGTATTGCAAACAGTTTT
The DNA here is from genome assembly GCF_004010195.1 of Chiloscyllium plagiosum. Taxonomy (NCBI): domain Eukaryota; kingdom Metazoa; phylum Chordata; class Chondrichthyes; order Orectolobiformes; family Hemiscylliidae; genus Chiloscyllium; species Chiloscyllium plagiosum. Next base: position 9,101,341 of record NC_057740.1, read on the forward strand.
GGTCACCGCATTATAGGAAGGATGTTGAAGCTTTGGAAAGAATTCAGAGGAGATTTACTGGGATGTTGTTTGATATGGAGGAATGGTTTAATGAGGAAAGGCTGAGGGACTTGAGGCTGTTTTCGTTAGAGAAAAGAAGGTTGAGAGGTGACTTAATTGAGACATATAAGATAATCAAAGGATTAGATAGGGTGGGCAGTGAGAGCCTTTTTCCTCGGATGGTGATGGCTCGCATGAGGGGGCATAGCTTTAAATTGAGGAGTGATAGATAAAGGACAGATGTCAGAGGTAGTTTCTGTACTCAGAGAGTCGTAGGGGAGTCCTGCCTGCAACAGTAGAGTACTCGCCAACTTTAAGGGCATTTAAATAGTCATTGGATAAACATATGGATGAAAATGGAGTAGTGTAGAATAGATAGGCTTCAGATTTCCACAGGTCAGTGCAAAATTGAGGACTGAAGGGCCTGTACTGCTCTGGAATTTTCTATGTTCGATGTTCTCACACCGACATAACCAGTATCCAACTCACCAAGTCACTAACATACTCACTATCCAACCCACTGAGTTACTGAGGTAGCCATTATAAAATCCACTGAGTTACTGATGTAGCCAGTGTCTAATCCACTGAGACACTGAGGTAGCCAGTGTCTCATCCACTGATTCACTCAGGTAGCAATTATCTAACCTACTGAGGTAACCAGTGTCTAACGCATTGAGTCACCAAGATAGTCAGTGTTGGCACAGATGCCACCTGACTACTGTTGCTGGCTGAATCTGCTGAATTAAACTGAAGTCACTCGTAGCTTATATAGATACAACAAGCTTTTATTTCCTCTCTCAGTGTTGTGTAAGATGTCTTGCAAAATGTATTTTTTTGTATTGCTTGATGCAGTCATCCAATCATTTTAGACAGTTACAAGTTAAGCAGCACAATCAAAATAAATCAAACCCAGGCCTTTGTTATGTTATTGGGCTGAGACATAGCACAGGCTTAGAATGAAGTTAAACTGCTAGCTGCTTTTTTCGGTAAGATCGAATTTTGTGTGTGTGGACAGACTGTCCCATTGTCTCTGCTGACACATCCACATGGCAGGGATTATTTTGATTATTGGGGATGAGCAGATTTGGAAGATTCTAAATTCAATTCTCAGCCTGTGTTGTGAACTGATTTAAGCTGAGGTATTGACAATGTGCTCCAATTACTTTCAACAACTTAATTTAGGAACAGGAAAACTATTGACTAAGTCTCCAGCTAATGATCACCTTTCAGCCACCACAGCCACATCTGGCTGGGCATTGATTGAAGAAAACATCAGGTTTGACGATGATTTTTTTTGTGTGGATTTATATGAGCATAAGTAATAGGTAAAGTATGAAAGATGATTGGGAGATCCCCTGGGTCTTACATACATATCCCTTAATCAACATCTAGTCATTACAGTACCGTTGGCTGTTGAAACTTCTTTTGACCAAATTAGCTGCTCTGTTTCCAAGCATTACATTAGTAACTACAACTCAATAGAGCTCAATATAAAGGGGAGGTGGGTCAGTTGGTAGAACAGGTTGGACACACATACAGAGTGATGCCAACCGCATGGGTTCAATTCCCATACCAGCTGAGGTTACCATGAAGGACTCTCCTTCTTAACCTCTTCCCTTGCCTGGGGTCTGGTGACCCTCAGGTTAAACTATCACTAGTCATCTCTCTCTCTTGAGAGAGTAGCCCTACTGCCTGGTGAGAATATGGCAACTTTAGCTTTTGAGTTTAAAGGGAAGGTGATTGAGTCATGCCAATGCCACTTCACTAATCAAGAACCATGGAATGATCTGCGGCGATAAGTTCAAATCTGCCAAGTGAAACTTGATGTTAATAATAACTGGAAATATTAAAAAAACAAGCCTTATGATGATCATGTAGTCATTGATTTATAACCCACTTGATTCATTAATGTGTTTTAGGGAAGGAAATCTGCCATTTTAACTTGGCCTGGCCTACATGTGACTCCAGACCCACAGCAATATGACTGAAATTTAATTGTCCTCTGGAAAACAAATGCTGGCCTAACCAATGTAGCAACCTCTTGGCTTCTAAAACACAGATAGATTGCTAACTTGGCCAAACAGCAAGGGATGCTGGGTACATTGGCCAAGTAAAACTCTGAAATCAGAAAAACCTACACACCAAATACAGTGCAAAATCAACAGCCAGGTGCTAATAATATTAGTATAATGTAAAAGGCAACAGCTATCCTGGATAAATATACCCCAACGTTTAGCCACTAAACAAAGGAGGGCCTAGACAGAAAGGCACCAGCTCCTGCTGCACTAACAGTGCCATGCTATCTAAATGATTGGCTCTATTCCAAACTATCCTAGATTGGCCAGAATGAATGCAAGTTTCAGAAAGCAATCTAAAAGGTATCAAAACAGTATTTCTCTTGGAAGACCTTTCTCTTGGAAGCTCTTGGACTGTCTTGAATCATCTGAAGCCTTCCAAGGAGAGCAGCATGGCAAGAAGCAGAGACCAGCTGACTATCCAGAGGGAGAGAGGAAGAAAGTAGCTTCGCAGACCCAGAGACAGAGTCACAGAGAGCGCGACTGCGTAAATCTGTGAGGGTCTCAGGAGATACTGTAACCTTAAAGAGCCAAATAGGATTAGGGTTAGTACGTTTAGTGTTAAGATTATTCAACCTGTGAAGAGAGGAACAAACTGAACAATTCGACAGACCAGCAATTTCGAGTATCTGGGAAGTATTTTAAGATTCTAAAAAGTCAGATAGTTAGCAATAGAGTAGGTTAAAGTGTAAAAATGTATTTGTTAACATTTGTCGCCTTCAAGTGAAGTTGCTACCTTGTTCACTGACTGCAGACTTCTGCTGTCTAGCCTTTTCCTGATAAATGAGTCAAAATTAGAGTGGTGCTGGAAAAGCAGAACAGATCAGGTGGCATCCAAGGAGCAGGAAAAAATCGACATTCCGGGCAAAAGCCCTTCATCAGGAATGAGTTTAGTGCCTCATTCCTGATGAAGGGCTTTTGCCTGAAACATCGACTTCCCTGCTCCTCTGATGCTGCCTGACCTGCTGTGCTTTTCCAGCACCACTTTAACCTGTGATCTCCAGCATCCGCCGTACCCACTTCTGCCTTTCCTGAATCATGCTAAGGTGATGGGGTAAATTCATATTGTGTGCACTGGTTGAAGAGTCTGTGGGGTCGTAGAGGCACCCTGAGACACCCAAATCGCATGAATAAATAAAAAGGAGCCTATTGGGTTGTCCAAAGGTTGTGATGAAGTCTATATGAAGATTACAAGCCTTCCTCTTGTTTGCTAAAAGTATGATTAAAATCTCCCAGACTACAATATTTTACATTTTACTGTTTTAAGGAGTTGGATGATTAAACCTTCCCTGAATAACTACCGAATTGTGCAGTCTTTGACTCTCCATCACAGGCTATTGGCAACCCAAGGTCATGGAGGGAAAGATGTGCAAGGTGAGAAAAAAAGTTTTATACCTTCGGATAAAATTCATCGCATCATTGACCAACAACGCTGCGTCTTAATTCTTACAGACTATGGTGAATAGAGAATTTAAAAGACTTTGAAACAAGGTGCATTCTTCAACTTACAATTTGTAACTGACAAAAAAAATTGGTCAGTCATATTTTAAGGCTTTGTATGTATGTTTTATAACAGCTGTTACACGAGGAATGTTAACTTGAACCTCCTGAGATCTGGCTTTTTGGCATGTGGATTCAGAACTTAACCGGCTTTTGTGAGCAGCTAGGAATAGTCCTCTTCCAACAAACAGCGATGTTTAGCCATAGCTCTGTGTAAAAAAGCTCTGAAGCATTTTCTGCCAGGTAAACCTGGGTCTTTTTTTTTAAAATGTGTTCATGGGATGTGAGATGTCATTGGCTAGCTGCTCTGAAAAGTATGTTTCTGTAATCCCTCGAGCGTTGGAGGCTGAGGGGTGACCTTAGAGAGGTTTACAAAATTATGAGGGGCAATGATAGGGTAAATAGGCAAAGTCTTTTCCCTGGGGTTGGGCAGTCCAGAACGAGAGGCCATAGGTTTAGGGTGAGAGGAGAAAGATATAAAAGAGATCTACGGGGCAACTTTTTCACACAGAGGGTGGTACGTGAATGGAATGAGTTGCTAGAGGAAGTGATGGACGCTGGTACATTTGCAACATTTAAGAGGCATTTGGATGGGTATATGAATAGGAAGAGTTTGGAGGGATATGGGCCGGGTGCTGGCAGGTGGGAGTAGATTGGGTTGGGATATCTGGTCGGCATGGACGGGTTGGACTGAAGGGTCTGTTTCCATGCTGTACATCTCTATGCCTCTATAACTGTCTGACTGCAATCTAACTTATCCTGTAATTACATCTTTTGGGAGCATAACAGGATGCCAATGTCCATGGGTATAGAATGCATGTAGCCGGTGCCCAGGAGTGTGCCCTTGAGATAATAGTGCCCAGTTTCAACCTGGAGGCCATTTGTAGACTGGAAGAATAATTAGCATTTATTCAGTGCATGCTACATTTCCGTCCATGCACACAAGTTTCAATCTACTTAAAGTCATTTAGCAAGCTGGAAAGATGTAGAAAATAAGGTGTTTGCAACTTTCTATGTCTGAACTTTGCATTTCTAAATTCCAGTATTCATATTGGATATGAATAGTTCAAGACAGAGCCCTGTTGATTGGAATGAGAATCATTCTCAAATACATGGGGGCATGGTTTGTAAAAGAGCCAAATCAAAGATTGATATGAGGAAGCATTTCTTCATAACAGAGCAATCAATGCATTAGAATGGTCTTGAGTGGGCCAATAGAGTTAAGAACCATTCAGTTCTTCATAGTGTTGAGATGCAGACAAAGTGAGCTTGATGGACCTATTGCTGGGCAATCCCAGATGGAGGTTTCTTTTCAGTGTTGGAGCTGAATTCCTCAATTTCTTGGAGCAGTAATTACTGTTTTACAAGCTGTTGCACTGTTTTGGAACTTTGGCAAAAAAAAAATGAAAACCAGATTACGTTAAAACCAGAGAGGGAGCAGGGACCACACTCCATTCCCGTCTCCAAATGGTCTCCAGGTTGAAACCAGGCACTATTATCTCAAGGGCACAGTCCTGGGCACTTGCCACATGCATTCCATATCCTTGGACATTGGCATACTGTTATGATCCCAACAGATGTTATTACAGGACAAGTCAGATCCCAGTCAGACAGTTACAGAAATATACTTTTCAGAGGTTAAAGAAAAAGGAGCAGTGAATTTCCACAGCTGACTACCTCTGCTGTCTAGCTTCAAATATCTCAGGAAATCAGAGTTCACTCTAAGCAGAGGATGGTGCGTGTATGGAATGAGCTGCCAGAGGAAGTGGTGGAGGCTGGTACAATTACAACATTTAAAAGACATCCGGGTAGGTTATGAATAGGAAGGGTTTAGAGGGAAATGGGCTAAATGCTGGCAAATGGGACTAGACTAATTGAGGATATCTGGTCGACATGGATGAGTTGGACCGAAGGGTCTGTTTCCATGCTGTACATCTTTATGACTCTATGACTCCACATGACCGTTCTTACCTTCACCTGTCATTGGGGTCCTTTATGTGAGGATGCACTGAACAAACACATTGTGCTCATTGTTTGTGGTGTGATCATTTTAAGACAAAAGCTTGCCTCAGTAGAGTTATACTCACAAGCCGGTTCTCCAAGTGTCACCTCGTTCCAATACCAAGGACCTCTCTCCCATATCGAGGAATCTCATTAAGTGAGGTCACTTGTTCCACTGAATTCCATTCTTTCATTATTTGAATTTATATCATTTTTCTGTTGAAAACAAGACTCATCACACGGTGACCTAATTTAACTTGATCTCTCTGAGTGCAATTTGTCATTATTCCCACAGTCCAAGCTTTTAAAACTCAATCTGTACATTATCTAACCAATCCAACTTGATTTCCTTACTCTTGATTTTCATTCTTTCGAAGATTGGTATTAGCATGTGTAAATGTAACAGAAAGATTTTCACTGATTGCTAACTACAGACATTTACAAATTCCCTATAAATAACTGCCCAGAGGACATTTGCTTTCAATGTCTTTTTAACGAGAAAACAATTGATCTTTTATTTGGGTCTTGCATTCCTGCTTACAAGTGTAGTCCTGTTCTTTCAGACTTTGTCACTTAAACATCTTGCAGATAAGACTCGCCGTTAAATATTTTATTGTATTCCATAAAGGTAATTAATTTCGCATTTTCAATTGTGTTATTTCCACACAGGAAAAGATATGAATGTTTTGGCAATCCATTCAACTTTGCTTTGAGCATAACAGTTAAAAATACAAGCAGGACCTTAAATCTTCCCGATATGTTTGCAGAGGGTTTATTGTGCTGCATGAAGGTGTTACACCACAGGGCTGCAGCTAGGTCAGTATCTGGTGTGTAACTGGCTGATGGTGCACAAAGTCTGTTATTGTGTTCGTTGTTACAGTAACAAGTCACATATAACAGTGCACCTACTGTCCCTGATAGAAAGGCCCCTTTTCCCTACTGTCTGCTCAAAAGAATAATGCACTGTCCCCTCTACCTATACCATCTCTATGTACCACTGCATTGGCCAGTTGGGGCTAACATATTTCATTACTAAATGGATCAGTTGAAAAGGTGGCAATTAAACCGTATTAAAAGAGACGGTTATTTTGGGCAGATTGAGAAATCATTCACCATCATCATTCAAGCAGGCACATCTATTATTTAAGAAAGAAGACTGCATTAAATAGAGAATAAATAAACAAAAGAAAACTGCGGATGTTGTAAATCCGAAACAAAAACAGAAATTGCTGGAAAAGCTCAGCAGGTCTGGCAGCATCTGTGGAGAGAAATCAGAGTTAACGTTTCACATCGGGTTCTGAGGAAGGGTCACTCGAATCAAAGCGTTAACTGTGATTTCTCTTCACAGATGCTGCCAAACCTGCTGAGCTTTTCCAGCAACTTCTGTTTTTGTTTTTTTTTGCATTAAGTAGTGCCTTCCTCCACCACAGGATTTCCCAAAGCCAGCTTACAGCTTACAGCTTACAAAGTGCAACCATTTGTTTTCTTTACTTATCCATGGGATGAGGGAATCGATGGCTAGGCAGCATTTATTCCCATCCCTAGTTGCCCAGAGGGCAGTTAAGAGTCAACCACATTGCTGTGGGTCTGGAGTCACATGTAGGCCAGACCAGGTAAGGATGGCAGTTTCCTTCCCGAAAAGACATTAAAATGAACCAGATGGATTTTTCCAACAATCAGTAATGGATTCATGGCCATCATTCAAAAAGATCTCTCAGATAGTTTTGCAGGTGCAGAGTGAGCTGAATTTTACACCCATTACTAAGGTGATCCTAGTTTGTGTGACCAACAGTGTTAAAAAAGAAACACAACATGAATCTGTTCAGGATGTGATGGATTCTCCAGGATTTTCAGCTTTACAAAATGGTCCCAATAACTTTCATTCAACAACATACAAGGGGTGCCTCATAATTTTTCCCAAGAGTACAGGAAACAGGGAACATAAGCAGGAAAATTCTCCATCAATTAAAAATTGAGAATAATGTTTGATATTTGTGTCAGAACCTCAGAAATTCTTCTCCTTTATCTAGCATTTCAGAAACAAGATCAAATGGGCCAGCAGTCAATGCTGAAGACCCTTTCATCTTGTCTTCTCATCCAGAATATTTTGTGGTAACTTCAGCTGCAGTCTCGACTATCCTGAGAGCTTCCAGTGCAAGCAGCAATCTCTGAAGAGATTTTCATTCATTTATCTGAGGTTTTGTGTGAATCTTTTGAAGAATTGAATACACACTCTGCAGTCTTCCCAATGATTGACCCCTCTCTGCGTCCGAAGCTTGAGGAGGCAGTGCAAGAATCTGCTATTGCACTGTTTCTGAAGGGAATGGTATTCTCCTCAGCACTCCCTTGCTGATTATATATTTCATTGTCAGACTTTCTCTTCAACAGAAAGAGATAAAACTGTTCAGTGCCCAGTCAAGTGGGAGTTATGCTCTCTCAAGGAACACCTACTTGTCTTTATTCTAACTAGCAGCTCTATGGTCAATGGTCTTACATTGTTATGAGCTTTTGGATACTATTATTAATCTTCTTCTTTCTCTTTTACCTATTGAAAGTTTCAGGCTATTACTCACCACTTTGTCATTTTGCATGGCCAGATGAAGAAGGATTGTCAAGCCTCTTTGGACTTTGGCAGAGAGCTGATGGAATTGAACATAGATTCAGTCATTAGAAGAATATTTTCGGCAGTATGTTTCAGCTAATACTTTTAGTCAATAGTGTTGGGAACTGAGAAAGTACATGGGGGAGTTAGAGAGACAGAAGGTTTCATTCACATAAGCTTCTGAGGTGAGCTGTAATGTCATTGCAAACTCAGTAACCATATGCTAGTGCTTTGTTAGGTGTTTGGAAGCTATAGAGCACAGAGCATGCAGCTCTATAGCCTCACCATCATGACCTGTCTATCAAGATGCACTATCTAACAGTAAGCTTGGCCTGAGGTTATATGTTCAAATTTCAGGGGCCTCCTTGTCCAGCAAGGCCTACCAAATCATACAACAATCAGGCTGCTGTTTGACAAGGTTCCCATGGGAGACTGATTAGCAAGGTTAGATCTCATGGAATACAGGGAGAACTTGCCATTTGGATACAGAACTGGCTCAAAGGTAGAAGACAGAAAGTGGTGGTGGAGGGTTGTTTTTCAGACTGGAGGCCTGTGACCCGTGGAGGGCCATAAGGATCGGTGCTGGGTCCACTACGTTTCATAGAACATAGAACATAGAACATAGAAGAATACAGCGCAGTACAGGCCCTTTGGCCCTCGATGTTGCGCCGATCCAAGCCCACCTAACCTATACTAACCCACTATCCTCCATATACCTATCCAATGCCCGCTTAAATGCCCATAAAGAGGGAGAGTCCACCACTGTTACTGGCAGGGCATTCCATGAACTTACGACTCACTGAGTGAAGAACCTACCC
>NC_057740.1:9110827-9156920 GCF_004010195.1 Chiloscyllium plagiosum
TACTTTTTGTCATTTACATAAATGATTTGGATGTGAGCATAAGAGGTATAGTTAGTAAGTTTGCAGATGACACCAAAATTGGAGGTGTAGTGGACAGCGAAGAGGGTTACCTCAGATTACAATGGGATCTTGATCAGATGGGCCAATGGGCTGAGAAATGGCAGATGGAGTTTAATCGAGATAAATATGAGGTGCTGAATTTTGGGAAAGCAAATGTTAGCAGGACTTGTACACTTAATGGTAAATTCCTTGGGAGTGTTGATGAACAAAGAGACCCTGGAGTGCAGGTTCATAGCTCCTTGAAAGTGGAGTCGCAGGTAGATAGGATAGTGAAGAAGGTGTTTGGTATGCTTTTCTTGATTGGTCAGAGTATTGAGTGCAGGAGTTGGGAGGCCATGTTGCGGCTGTACAGTGCATTGGCTAGGCTACTGTTGGAGTATTGCATGCAATTCTTGTCTCCTTCCCATCAGAAAGATGTTGTGAAACTTGAAAGGGTTCAGACAAGATTTACAAGGATGCTGCCAGGGTTGGAGGATTTGAGCTATAGGGAGAGGTTGAATAGGCTGGGACTTTTTTTCCTGGTGCATCAGAGGCTGAGGGGTGACCTTATAGAGGTTTATAAAATCATGAGGGGCATAGATAGGATAAATAGACAAAGTCTTTTCCCTGGGGTCGGGGAGTCCAGAACTAGGGGGCATAGGTTTAGGGTGAGAGGGGAAAGATATAAAAGAGACCTAAGGGGCAACTTTTTCACGCAGAGGGTGGTACGTGTATGGAATGACCTGCCAGAAGATGTAGTAGAGGCTGGTACAATTGCAACATTTAAGAGGCATTTGGATGGGTATATGAATAGGAAGGGTTTGGAGGGATGTGGGCTGGGTGCTGGCAGGTAGGACTAGATTGGGTTGGGATATCTGGTCGGCGTGAATGAGTTGGACCAAGGGTCTGTTTCCGTGCTGTATATCTCAATGACTCTAGCTTGACTTTCTGCCAGTGCCCACTCTGTGTGTGTTCGATCTGGGTGGTTGTCTGCATGAAGCCAAAGTGTCACATCGGTGTAATATATTCAAGCAAGTGACAGATGCAGCCAAGGTAAATTCACAGATGGAGTTTAAAGCAATGAGGTATATGAGAATGTACATAGATTTATGTATTTTTGTTTCATGTAATGTCCCCTTGACGACTGCATGTGAAATCAGCTTGAGTGTGCAGACCCAGGATGTTCAAGGCTTCCACCTCTGTCAGGACTTCTGTATAATTTTGTATCAAGTGTTTTGTAGTCACATTTCCTGAAGTTCTCTCATGGTGTGTTACATTTACTAAGTAAGACCTCACCCTGCAATGTAAACTCCTGTATATGTCCATATATTTCCAGTATTTATGACCAAGAGAAGAGACGACAATTTTATTTTACATCCCAAACCCTCTAGCACTCCCCACCTGTTCACCACTCCCAATCTCCCCTGTCATCCCTCCCACCCTGCTAGCCACTCTCAGAACACTGGCTGCTCCAACGTACTCATCCCTCCCTTTGACATTACCAAACTGTTCACTCCCAATCCCCCACTTCCCCCAACTCACTCATCCATTCTTCTTGCTCACTCCCCTCAGGGCCTGACACTGCTGGGTGAGCAACCTCCCACAGCCTGCCTCAGAAATATCGGGGATACTCATCCTCAATGATTGTATCCAAAAGTTCCCCCAGCACTGGCCAAGTTGCGTGACCAGGCCAAGGGCTATTTTTTCAGGAACATTTCCAGAATTCAACTTGCTTCTGATGTATCAAGCCCAGCCTATGCCTAGAAAAATACAATTTAACAAAAATAATTTGTAATAATCGCCTGGTTGCTAATTGCTGAATCAGCTCTTTTCTATTCTATTCTGGGTTTAACTGTTCAGTTCAGGCTGCTACACAATTTAATCAACACAGTGACCAAGTTGTTCACATTTCCTGCGGCTGCCTTCAATTACATTGAGTATATAGTTTCTCGACTCAGCAATTCAAGGTGGCTTTTTGAGAAGAGATGAATCCCTTTAGTGTGGCTGACAGCTAATTTGTGTAAAGTTTAATTACAGCAAGCAGTAATTAACTGACTGTTTAATGTGCTGCTGAAGGAGGACCATCTGCTACTCACCCAGACTTGGGCTGATCATTTTGTTTTGTCAGAAGCTGCAAACTGACCGCAGCTCAGAGTGACTGTAAGGAGAGTTGGCAGAAGGTCATTCTGAAGACTTCCGTCAATAATTCAGAAATGCTTCCCTCAGATTTAACAAGAGGCTGCTGGAAACTGGGAGAATTCAGCAACTCCTTGACCCTAGTGGGTTTGTAGCCTAGCCCAGCACCAGATGTATAATTCATCCTTTATCCATGATGCATGCAAGAACTATTGAAAGTGTTATTTTTCGTTAGCTTAATGAGGTTGATAGCTTTCCTGGTCCCCACTTCGAAGGTTTGAACCCTCTAATGTTTTCACACATGTGAGCAGGGTTGGCCAAGCTAAGCAATAGAAACAGAGATACTGGATACAACACTTCGTCATGAAGGGCTATGCCCAAAACATGGACTCTTTTGCTCCTCAGAGCCTGCCTGACTGGCTGTGCTTTTCCAGCACCACACTTTATCGACTCTGACTTCTCCAGCATCTGCAGTCCTCACTACTTCTAACGTACTGTATGCTCCAACAATAGCACTTAACCTGATGGCAGTTCTTGGAGCAAGAGTATACCTTTTGGGTCAAGACCTCGAAGTCAAGACCACCGGGTGGGGGGGGAGGTTAGGAATCTTGACCCCTCACTTCTGAGGAAGCCATTTTGAAAAGATTTCCAGTTAATTACCAGGAGTTCAACCTTGGAATAACAAATAATAGATTAGATTAGATTACTTACAGTGTGGAAACAGGCCCTTCGGCCCAACAAGTCCACACCGACCCATCGAAGCGCAACCCACCCAGACCCATTCCCCTACATTTACCACTTCACCTAACACTATGGGAAATTTAGCATGGCCAATTCACCTAACCTGCACATCTTTGGACTGTGGGAGGAAACCGGAGCACCCGGAGGAAACCCACGCAGACACGGGGAGAATGTGCAAACTCCACACAGTCAGTCGCCTGAGGCAAGAATTGAACCCAGATTTCTGGCGCTGTGAGGCAGCAGTGCTAACCACTGTGCCACCATGCCACTCACTATGTTCTCTCAAACCTACCACACCCATTCGTAGCTTGGCATTTTGACCCTCCCTGCTTGTATCACATCTGACTTTCACCTTACACGCTTTCCCAGAGCATCTTATCACTCACTGATGATTATGGAATTGACCAACATTCCTTGAGCCAGCGCCTTCTTTAAAAGCCGGCTGTGTCCCCGGGCAGACTCTGGCGCATGATGGCTTGCAATAACTGGGAAAATGAAAAGGGATCAAACAGAGCAGGACAAGTTGCTGGAAGAGGAAGAGAAGAGTGATCAAGGAGAAAGATTTCCATCTAAACTTTAGTCAGGAGCTATAGCCATAGACTTATGATGTGGCCCTCGTATAAAATTTCCTCCATTTCTGTGGCCTAGTCTCTTCGACAACTTGACCTGTGACCTATGAGTAGGTCTCGTGCCCCTTTTGACATTTCTTTTCTGTGAGCTGAAGCCCACATTCTGAACCTGCCTTTGTAAACCTGTTTCCCCTTACCTCTCCATCTCTGAGACTTCACGGACGTGGTCCTTTGAACCACACTTTTGGTAAATGATTGTAATTCTCTTCATACATTCTCCCTTGACTAAGTGCCTTCAGATTGAACCCAACAACAGGTGTGAGATTACCTGACAGCATACCATAATCAGATGCCTAAGTGTATATCAACATTGCTTTTAAACACTACTTAAAAATTAATTCACAGGTTCTGAGAGTAGGTTAGCAAGGATGCCATATATTTCCCATCCTTAGCTGCCATTCAGAGAATGTTGGTAAACCTTTTGGAACAACAGCAGCAGCCCTATGCGCTCTCATAGCCATGTTCAGAACTTTGACCCAGGAATCATATATGTTAAGTTAGGAGAGAGGGTAATTTGGAAGGTATTTGTTACCGCTGGTGTTCCCAAGCATCAGTTGTCCTTTTCCTTCCTGCTTGTAGGGGTTGGTGGGTTATGGGTTTGGGAAATTCTGCTGGAGAAGCCTGAACTGTGAATGTTGCAAATGGAATTACACTTTGGAGGGAGGGGAGGGAGTTTCCTCAACTGGACTTTTGTTTTGAGCCATAGTCTGTAGCTGGCCAGACAGCAGAGTTGTGACAACAGGGAAGATGAAGTCATTTGCCTGATCTTGTAGGAGAGTTGATGTCTCTTAAACTCTCTGAGCTACACCAAAGTGAAGACTACTGGATGGAGCTGGTTGACATAACCGTACAAATGAAATACCATCAAATCCCTGTCCATTCTTGGGCTGCTTGTAACCTGACAACATTGCTTTGCTTCTGTTATAGTCACAGAGTCATGGAGATGTACAGCATGGAAACAGACCCTTCGGTCCAACCCGTCCATGCCAAAAAGCAGAATTATCAAGTCCGCCTCATACTTAACAGTAGAAAATGAGGTAATTTGATAGTGATCAAAACAATCCTGCAATTGGTTGATAGTGGGACCGTAACCTGATAGTTGTTATTGGCCAACCACATTATTTTTATTTTAAAAATGTACACTATAGAACTTTTTGTTCCTTTCTTGGATTATTTGACTTCCATCGCTCAGTGCCTCACTAATTATGAAACAGTCACATTCTTTTACTTTATGACATGATGATGTTTCAGCTGCATTATAATTGGAAGAATCTGCTATACTCTCACATTGACTATTCTGATCTCGCATTCTCTCTGTGGACAGTCCAATTTCAATTCATGTTTCATTTTGAAATGATCGCTCGTGGTATCAATCACTGCTGCATTGAAATAAGTGTTTTCACGTGTGATGTGATTCTGAGATAAGACTTCTCTTGAAATGTGAACAAGAGACCACAGAGTTTTACTGAGTCAGTGCCAAGACATGTAATACAGTCCAATTATGCTCATGATCTGTAAATCTAAAAGCGGATACCGGATATCCCTCCAAATCTAATCACCATAGTCAAGCCTTGTCTAATGTAACTGACATGTTGATACGACAGAAAATAACCAAGGCTCCAAATATTTCCAAATGTTATACTAAACAATAATTAGAATTGGATGGCCAACTGCCAATTTAACATGAAGTGATTACCCACATTGGTGAGCTAAGATTTAATGATATACATCACTATTTTAGGTTGAACTTGTATTATCAGGGTATTAGTGATGAAAGTTGCAAGAGCTTCACCTTAAATTCTGTTATTTGCTTTTTAAAGGAAAGATGTTAAATCACTTCAATATGTCAAACACTGTTAGGTTGACTCAGTTGACAGCATTGAGATTCGGAAGGCAGTGAGTTCAAGTTTTATTCTGAGAACATTGTGCATGGTGATGAAGGATAGTTTACAGCACAGAGTGCTGTATTGAAGGGAAACACTCTCCCTCCAAATTGATACTAAACATTTTTCAAAATGAGAGTTCCCTTGGCGTCCTGGGACATTACTCCTCTCTCAACTGAAACCACTGAAATGACAGACTGACTGGCCAATCATCTGCTTGATTGGTACCACATCCACAGACGTCCATTCCCTCTACCACCGATGCTCAGTGACAGCAGTGTGTACTATTTACAAGATGCGCTGCAGAAACTCACCAAGTTCCTGAGAGAGCACCTTCCAAACCACCAGTTAGTCAGAAAAGACAGCAAATACAAGGAAATGCCACCACCTGCAAGCTCCCCTCCAAACCACTCACTATTCTGACGTGAAATATATCGCTGCTCCTTCAATGTCGCTGGGTCAAAATCCTGGAATTCGCTCCCTTGTGCTATTGCGTGTCTGCCTACAGGACACAAACTGCAGTGGTTCAAGAAAGCAGCTCACCCTCACCTTCTCAAGGGGAACTAGGAATGTGTAACAAATTCTAGCCCAGTCAGCATTGCCCACATCCCAGGAATGAATAAAAAAAAACACCTTTTAACCAAATAGGCCTTTAGGCTCATTTTCAAAGGTGAATTAATGGTAGCACTCTATCTCAAACTTTAGTGGTAGAGGTTGCAATTACAGTGCATGCAACATGGTGATCAGTCATGGGCATCATTGCTCAAATGCCACAAAATAACAATGATGGACAAAATATGATCAAGGAGAAAGAATGTTTAGAATATGGGCATTTATACTTTTGAAGTATTTTATTATTTTATGATACAGAGACAGTCAGTTATCGGCTGGAGGTACTTAAACAACCAGTCAGCAGAACTCGTAGAAGAAATTACATGGCAGATATAACACTCCAGGCTGAAATCTTCACTTTAGACCCAGGAGAAGCAGAGTGAGCAAATCAAAGATTTTGAAGTAATTATATTTGGCAATTACAGGGTCCTTACAGATGAAGGCTCTGTCAGGGGACAGTCCTGATTCAAGGTTCAGCTGGGAAGTGATCATTTCAGAGCTCGCTGATTAAAGTTAAGTAAATAGAAAGGCTTAAAATTAATGGCACAAAGGATCAGCCTGGGAAAGATAAAAGTTAAGGGAGAAATATTTACCATTCACAATGATTGTTGCCACCACGAGGCACAATTACAGCAGCAAAGTCAAAGGCTAAAGACCTGATTTACACTGAGGCTGCAGTGTCAGAAACATTGTGAGCAGAAGAGGACAATTTAAAAGATAAGGAAGGCAGAGTCCAGCAGAAGAAGATGGTTTGAAGACTTGCATGGCTGTGAAAATAATGGACGATGCATAATCTTAAACTGCAATTTTGACAGGGAGATTTATTAAGGCAGCTGCTCTGATGCACAATTTGCGAAATTGTGGAAGAGGAGGTGCATTGTGTTTTAAGACACATCAAGTCAAAAAGTGTTCATTTTGTCTGTGAGCAAACAGAAAACTGTCATCTTGGCTGTAGAGGTGGGAAAAATGTCCATTTTACTTACAGAAGGAAGCTGGTATTTTGATGTCAGAAATGCAACAAGACTGTAGTAAACAGTGCAAAGATACACTCTTTTTGTTATTTTTACAACAATTAATGCTTTATTAGAGGAAAAAAACAGCATTCTCCAATATGCAATTACAAGCTTTAAAAGAAAATAAAACAGCATTTCTATACTCCACAGTTAAAAGCTTATAAAGCAAAGAAAGTAAAATAGCATCGCTATTTACAACAGTAAATGAAAGAGATTTTACAACCTTGATTTATTGTATGTATAAAATGTTTAATGCCTGAAATAGAACAGCATCTAGATATTGTAAAATTTAAAGCAGATTTAAGTGGAGAAGAATAAATATTTGTATTTTGAAGAAATTGACAGAAGAAATAATGGCCCAAAACTCATTGTCAACGATAATCCTCCAATCAGTCAGCAGTTTTTAGCCCAGGGGGCATGATGGGTCCAAAGCAATGGGGAGGGATGATGTCAGGTTGGGCTGGTGGTGGTGGGGGGCGGGGGGGGGCACATGCCCACTGCTATACTTGGGTAGGCATCAGTTCTGGCATGGTTAGGTTGGGTAGATCTATCAAGGGAGAAGTCTGTTCTGTAAGGTGACAGTTGGAGGAGTGTGTTCCTCTTGGTCATAATAGATGGTTCAGTTTAATAGTTCCATTGGAGTCACAGTAGGTTTTCAATCCTTAAACATCTATTGGGTATGTAGTAAGCTTAAATGAGTCAGAAACTTCAGAATTCCCTGACATTAATGTCCCAGCTACAGGACAATTTCTGATCCAATTTCAATTCCCTTGGGATCAGCTGCATTGGGATTTCTGCACGGTCCCAATGTACACTAGAAAAATTAATATCTGACCATTGGAATTTCTACATTAATAGCACCTCAAAGATTTGTTATCAGAGATGTGCCAAAAAAGAACGCAGGTGTGGATGCTTTGGAGAAAACAGTTCTTTAAGATACAAATTTGCTTCAAATGTAAACGCAAAATAAGAAGCTGAGCAGCTGAATACAGTGTTCTCTTTCATAGGACCAATCGCCAAGCACAATCTAAGTCACCAACAGAAAAGACGGTGCAAGTAATGTTGAAGAGGCTTTGACAGCTTTTGCCAATTCCTTTAACCTGTAAATAAATTGAGCAAGTTTTGAAAAAAGGATTGAGCATCCAGGTGAATCTCTACCAGTTATAGGGTTTTAACATTAGAATTTATAACAGACAAAATTCTTGTTGGAATTATTAATGAGTCTTTGTCAGATCTTTCACGGAACAAAGAAAATGGAGATAACTTTTCCGATTGTGCTGGAGGCATAGACCAAGTGTCACAGACAAATTCTTAAAGGAGATGGATAATTTTATCACAGGAAGACAAGAACTTCCATCTATTTCCTAAAACATGAATAGTCCGACAGTAAAGTTATCTACACCTCCATCGTTTTTTTGTCATATGAGTTATGACCCCACTTTTGTGGTCTGGGTAATTTGTTAAAAATTTAGAAATGAAAGCCTGCAATCAGTAAAATACTAACAATGCATTTACTCAAAGGATTCATAAAAATCCAACTGGTTTCAACTGGAGTGGTATGGTGGCTCAGTGATTAGCACTGCTGCCTCACAGCACAAGAGACTTGGTTTCAATTCCACCTTTAAGGGACTGTGTGGAGTTTACACATTCTCCCTATGTCTATGTGGATTTCCTTCAGGTCCTCCGGTTTCTCCTCTCAGTGCTGGTTTGGTGGATCGACCATGCTAAATTACCCATAGAGGCCAGGGATGTGCAGGCTAGGCGGATTAGCCATGGGAAATGCAGGTTTTTAGGGTTGTGTGAGATGCTCTTCGGAGGGTTGGTGTGGACTCGTTAGGCTGAATGGCCTGTAGATGTTCAATGCTTCATTAAAGTCCTTCAAAGAAGCACGTGCAAAAACTAGAAAATGCTTCAGTCTGACACTAAGGGAGTGTTATTGTGTTTTAAAATGTTAAACCTGAACTCCTTTGGCTGTTGGTGGGAACCTGAAACACCTTATCTAATTATAAAATAATCCTTTCTGTGTGGTTCTTTGAAAAAGCTACCCAATTAGTCTTGCACCCCCTTCAAGCATTTATCCAGTTGCTTCTTCGGAAGTTATCTGAAAATGAGTTGGAAATGCTTTCAAAGTCTCCAGTAACAGCATCAAAAATCAATGAATTAGTTGTTGCTTTCTGTGTGATCCTCCATGGGTAACAGTCTGTTATCTTTGGTTATGAGGCTACAATAGTTGCACTGTACATATGCTATCAGAGCTGTGACACATAGTAGAAATCCTGAGGCTACGAAAGCACAATATTCATACGGAAGGACATCAGAAGGAGTTTTAAGAGGCTGTGCTTGTAAAGATTTCAGGAACTGGTTCCCACACAGGATTGTCTAGCCCATGCCCTCCCAACTGAGAATTAAACTTGATCCGGGGCTATGTAACACAATAAATAAATTGTTTCCTTCATATAAAACAGCAGACATAAAATACTCATAAAAATGGATTAGAAAGTCAATTTTGATCATTGATTTTTAAACCAAATCATTTTCACTATTAACTTACCAATTGCTGTGGGAGGTTTTAAAGAAGGTCAGCAAATAATTGAAGAAATTGAGTCATTCGCTGGTGTTAGGCCAGTACCTGTCACGTTGACATTCGGCATGACCTGATGTTATTTTAACAAATTACATTTGAAATATTTAAAATTGCTAAAACCACATCAAACGGTTTAATGTTTGTCTACATGCAGCTCAGCAGTAGCTTTTCAGCCCCTACTCAGCTCAGTCTCTGTGCTGATTGGCAATATCTTGTTTCTCCTCACTTTAAACAAAGCTGAAGATGGATTATCATCATTTACACAGGTTGATGGTGAGAGTCGCTTCACAATTCCAAACTCAGAAAAGGTTGAATTTAGGTTGATGGAGGTTAAAAACGTCAAATATTTCAACCACATTCCCAGCCATTCCAGCTCACCTACTTCTGTTGCCAGTGGAGATGGGTTGGAGAGGTCCATCGATCTGCTCTCAGGGGAAAGGGTGTTCTTTCAAACCTTTGTGAGAGACTCAATCGAAAATGTTTTGATTGTTAATCCATGTTGGCCAGACTTCCAGACCCTGAGGAAACCTTGCAGTAAAAGCAAGCCAGAAGGGCTGAAATTAAACTTTATAAGCACTGTTTGTGTGCTGGAAGGGGAAGAATGTTTCTCTGATGAGTGATTCCCACTCTCCCAGTAACCGTCCCTCCCTCCACCCCCACCCAATAAACCCGCATCCCTCACCTCCATGATCCCACAATCGCTGCCCTCACCACCCTGTATTCCTTCCCTCCCTCAATTCCTCACATTGCTAGAATAACTTCTAGCACGTGACTGTTAGTAAAAATGTTTCTAATTCTAGTGTCTTCGGTAAGTTAATAATGAATAACTGTTTCCATCATAATTTTTGTCTGAAGTTTCTTTTGGAAGAAGGGTCTATTAAGTTGAAAGTAAAACTAAACATTGTGGAGATGAAAAGGTAATTTCCATAATGTAGACTCCCTATGCATTTTCTTTTTTTTTGCTGTGACTTCATGTCTGCTGATGACACTGTTAATGCAACTGGACTGGAGGAGTTACATATTGCTGCAGTGCAGTGGGAACTGAAGCAACAGAACTGTTAACTAGGGTCGTTTCAGAAACCACTTCAATCACTTGAACTGTACGCAGCCAGCTCAGCTATTTACCACCTTCTTCATCACACTTGCAGTCAATGCTCTTCTGATATCATCAGCATTCTTCATTTTGCTTCCTGCTTGGACAGAGATAAACTAGAAACTACTGGAAGCTTGAAAGACATCAGGGTTGAGGGGATACACCTGGATTGTGGCCTCGACACTAATGGTTGAAAATGAAAGATAAAACAGTTAATTTTAACCATGCCACCCTCCAAGATATTTTCTCTCCTCCAATTTTGACCTCTCGCCCAACCCAATGTTCATCTTCACTATTGGTGATTGCTTTCTTTGTTGCCCAAGTCTTCAGCTCTAATATTCCCATTCCAAATCTCTTTGCCTTTCTCTCCATATTTAAGCACTTCTCAAATCCACTTTTTAAAAAATTATCTATTATTTTATTTCTGATTTTTCAATTTTGAACGAGTGGCAGGTGGGTTTTCTGAACGGGTTTAATGACTGACTGAATGTATTTCTGAAGATGTGGCTATATCGAATTTTTAAAGAAACGCCAGAAGAACAAGCTGCATAGTACAAAACTGCCAAAGCGGGAATACTGAATGCAGTGGAGCTTGTGCCTGTTACGAAACAGGGTAAACCCCTCTGCTAATTTAAACCAGCCACACAGAAAAGATTCACCTCATGCTGTCATCTATTAAAATTCAACAGGCAAAAATTTATCCCAAAGGCCATTATTTAAAGTAAAAATTAACAGCTTTAATATTTAAGTCCAACAGAGAATATTAAAACCAACAACTATTTACAACTCCTTTTTCTTAAACTGATCTTTTACCTCCCACTCTACAATACTAATCCAATAAAAAATCCCTATTAGGATTAGTAAAAAAAAAATCAGTTTTCAAAACCAGCCAGCTGTCGAATCTTCTCTTTGTATTTTCCTCTGCAGATTTTCCTCTGTCATCTTTTCGATGTTCTGCTGTGCAAACTTTTTACAGACAGGTACCTTTCAGAGACCTTTCTGTTGGCAGTCTACACTTGTTGGTGGCTTGGCAGTTCTCTCTCAACTGTTCAAAAATGTCCAGTTTTAAACCCCAAAACATCAGATCATTTCATTGGTTTTGATATTATCAAAACAAGAAATTCACACTTGATTGGATTTTAGTATCTTGGGGCATAACTTAAACTGATTGGTTGAATTTGATTTTTTTTCTCTCATGGTAACCCAGCTGCTGCTAGCTGTTTCAACCAAATGTTACATTGTTACCTTGTTCAGAATGCTTTGTGGTGTGTCAGGCAGTCCTTGCTAGCTTTCCAACTCTCATAAAGGTATAAGACATCTATACCTTCATAACGTAAATTAATATTCAGAATTTCAAGAAAGAAACCTAATCAAACATTTGTTGAATTCATAAATGAAAAGGAAATATTCTGGGATTGATGGTTTATATCTCTGAAGGTCAAGAAAATTTTGAGAATATTAGAGAAATCATGATTATGGATTAATTCAGAAATAACATTCTTGACAACTTGAAAAAAAAGGCTTATTTAGTTAAGATTTAAGTGTTAAAGATCAGAGAAGCAGACTTAGTTGCAGATTCCTATGATATCTCACACAATTAAAGTGGGAAATGGTCCTATGGAAATGCACAAGGATATTGGAGGAAGAGGAAGTTAACAGATGATGCAGAAAGTAGCTTTAGAACAGCCAGAAGGATACCAAAGTAATAAAAGAGAAAGGGTGGAGTCAAAAAATGATATTAAAATAGTACATGCTTTGATTGTAATACCAAAGTAAATTGCTGCAAGTTCAATGGAAGGCTTACTGCAGTATCAGGAAGGTCTAAGTTATCTTCAGAAAAGGGAACATCAAGAAAAGAAGTAAACATTGAAACAGTAGCATAGTGCAAAACCCTAATTGTTGAAACTTTTAAGGAATTCAATTCATTTCAACCAATGAATAACTCAACTCCAAGATAACTCCACTCCAACAATGCCTTATGAACCCAGCTTTCATCTTTACTATTGGTAGATATTTCCAAAGTCCTCAGAACTGGACTTCCCTCTCCAAATTTCTCAGACTTTCTCTCCACATTTAAGACATTTCTCAATATCGTTCTCCTTAGAATGTACTAACAGGAGATAGATGGCTGGGGACAATAACTTCAAATATTGACAAAGAGAATCAAACCATGAAGGTTCTGATTATTTTTATCATTGAATCAAATCCCTACAACATGGAAACAGGACATTTGGCCCAACAAGTCCACACTGACCCTCCGAAGAGTATCCCACCCAGACCCATTACACTATCCTATTACTCTACATTTCCTCTGACTAATGCACATAACCTACACATTCCGGAAGACTATGGGCAATTTAGCATGGCCAGTGGGAAGAAACCTGAGCACCCGGAGGAAACCCACGCAGACATAGGGAGAATGTGCAAACTCCACATAGATAGGCACCTGAGGCTGGAACCGAACCCAGGTCCCTGACGCTGTGAGGCAGCAGTGCTAACCACTGAGCCACCATGCCACCCATATCACAAAAGGCATTTCTTTATTCTTCAAATCAAGGAGTTAACCCAATAAAGTTATAAAGAGACACTACAGCAAGTCAAAAATCATTCAACACTAGGGTTATAGTCCAGGTTTATTTGGAAGCACTAACTTTTGAAGCACTGCTTCTTCACCACCTGATATAACCCGGTGTTGTGTGATTTTTAACTTTGTCCACCCCAGTTCAACACGGGCACCCCCACATCATGTACAGCAAGTTCGTTACCCTTGCTGGCTTATAATATTTTCCAGAGTATCAATGATGGGGAAAATATTATTTAGAGGTTTACACGGTGGTTCAAAAAATTCTCATTATAATCTCATGGATAAAGTTAAAAATCACACAACACCAGGTTATAGTTCAATAGGTTTATTTGGAATACTAGCTTTCGGAGTGCTGCTCCTTTATCACCCCAGTCCACCTACACGTCATGAATCTCTTAGATGAAAAGGTGACTTGATAAGTGGAGAGGTCGTAGAATGAGTAGTGAAACAAATTTCTATTGAAGGATTTGATTTTATTCTGGGAAATTAACTGGCAAGTTCAAGAATATTAGCCTCACCATGGCTGATAGAACAACCATTAGAGATAAAGTAAGCTTAAATATTACAGGCAGGTCATCCTGGATTATCTTCTGACTGAGTTGTGATTGGATTTCAGGCCCATGGAATTGGACAGACTGAAAATAGGTCAGTGAAGGAAATGCTTGAGGATGATGCGATGTATCCGGAAGTTGGTGGGGTGGAAGGTGAGGACAGGGGGGTTCTGTCCTTGTTAAAGTTGGAGGGGTGGGGTTCGAGGGCAGAGGTGCAGGAAGTGGATGAGATGTGCTGGAAGGCAGCATCAATCACGTGGGAGGGGAAATTGCAGTCTCTGAAGAAGGAGGCCATCTGGTGTGTTCTGTGGTGGAATTGGTCACCTGGGAGCAGATGTGGTGGAGGGGGAGGAATCGAGAATGAGAGATTGTGTTTTTACAGGAGGCAGCGTGGGAGGAGGTGTAGTCCAGGTAGCTGTGGGAGTTGCTGGGTTTGTAGAAGATGTCCGTATTGAGTCGGTCACCGTTGATGGAGATGGAGAGGTCCAGGAAGGGGAGGGAGGTGTCTGAGATAGTCCAGGTGAACCTAAGGTCAGGGTGGAACATATTGGTGGTGAAGTTGATGAACTGTTCAACCTCCTCATGGGAGCACAAGGCAGCACCAACACAATTATTGATATAGCGGAGGAAAAGGTGGAGAATGGTGCCGGTGTAGCTGCAGATAATGGACTGTTTCACGTACCCAACGAAGAAACAGGCATAGCTGGGGCCTATGCAGGTGCCCATGGCTACTCTTTTGGTCTGGAGGAAGTGGGAGGATTCAAAGGAGAAATTATTGAGGGTGAGGACCAGTTCAGCCAAACGAATGAGAGTGTCAGTAGAAGGGTACTGGTGGGAAGTACTCGGGGGAGGAAGAAACGGAGGGCTTGGAGGCCTTCGTCATGGCAGATAGATGTGTACAGGGACTGGATGTCCATGGTAAAGATGAGGTGTTGGGGGCCGGGGAAACAAAAGTCATGGAGGAGGTGTAGTGCACAGATGGTGTCCCAAACATAGATGGGGAGGTCCTGGACCGGGGGAATAGGACGGTGTCAAGGCATTTGATGTTAGCTTGTTCTCTCACCATAGATGCTGCATAACCCGTTGTGATTTCCAGTATATTGTTTGTTACTGAGTAGCTCTTTACTAAGTAGTAACTGAAGGCTACTCAGTACAATCTATTAACACTCTGTTTGTTAACCAACATAGTTTACACTTTTCACACTTCATCTGCTAAACTCCACTCCAACCTTGTGTAAACCCAGTCGTTTTAGGGGTTCATTGGATGCCTGATGCCTCCAGGGATGAGAAGCATGTGTCTTTGTGCTATTTGCTCCTGCGGAGTTATGTCCTGTAATTCCATTTAAATAATGTTATAATCTCTGTCTTTGTAGCAATTGCTACTGGAACATATTTCGCTCTGACAACCTTTGTGAAAAGATTCTTCCAATTTTTCTTCAGACTTCAGATGCTAATCCTGAGCAATTTGAATGATATCCTAAAATGTCTGGGCCTACTGACTTTTCTTTGTCTAACATCACCAGGTTTTGGTGTTGGTGCAGATAGTATTAATTCCAATACAATCAGAAAGGAAAACTCTTTATAGAAGAAAAATAAGCAAGTTAAATGACAGAGAATTGAATAAACCAGGGATTATTTTGATTTTTAAAGGCGACAGAGTCATAGAGATGTACAGCATGTCACAGACCCTTCAGTCCAACTCATCCATGCCGACCAGATATCCAAAACTAATCTAGTCCCATTTGCCAGCACTTGGCCCATATCCCGCTAAACCCTTCCTATTCATAGCCTACCCAGATGCCTTTTAAATGCTGTAATTGTACCAGCCTCCTCCTCTTCCTCTGGCAGCTCATTCCATACACGCATCACCCTCTGCGTGAAAAAGTTGCCCCTTCGGTCCCTTCTAAATTTTTCCCCTCTCACCTTAAACCTATGCCCTCTAGTTCTGGACTTCCCCAACCCCGGGAAAAGACCTTTTCTATTTACACTATGCATGTTCCTCATGATTTTATAAACCTCTATAAGTTCATCCCTCGGCCTCCATTGCTCCTGGGAAAACAGCCCCAGCCTGTTCAGCCTCTCCCTGTAGCTCAAACCCTCCGACCCTGGCAAGATCCTTGTAAATCTTTTCTGAACCCTTTCAAGTTTCACAACATCCTTCCTATAGGAGGAAGACCAGAATTGCATGCAATATTCCAAAAGCGGTTGTACAGGATATTGATTTGGCCCCTTTTGGGAATCTGTGTGATTCTGGTCTCCCTCCTTTCGGAAGGATATTATGAAACTTGAAACGGGTCGGGGCTTACAGAGTTATTCAAGATACTTATTCAAGTTAAAATCAAAACAGCATAGAATGCCTACAGTATGGAAGAAGCCACTGGGTCCACACCGGCCCTCCGAAGAGCATCTCACTCAAACCCATCCCCATATTTACCATGGCTAACCCACACAACCCTGGACACTATGAACACTTTCCCGTGGCCAATCCATTTAACCTGCACATCTTTGGACTGTGGGAGGAAGCTGGAACACCTGGAGGAAACCCACACAGACATGGGGAGGATGTGCAAACTCCACACAGGCAGTCGTTTGAGGGTGGAAATTGAATCCAGATCCCTGGAGCTATGAGGCAGCAGTGCTAACACTGAGCCACCATGCCACCCCAATTAGAATAGAACAGTTAGAAGGTTAAGAGGGACACATATCAGGATGAAGAGATTTAATATACAATGCAGAAACTATTCTGTACAGGGGAGAGTGATCAACCAATGGAATGGACTGAAATTCATTTTGTCATTCATTCACCCAATGGCGGTATTGTTGACAAGGCCCATCCCTAACACCCAAAGAGCATTTAAGAGTCAACCATATTGCTGAAGATCTACATGTAGATCAGACCAGGCAAGGAGATTTACCTATCCTGACACCAGTAGTGAACCAAATGGGTTTTCCTGACAATTGGCAATGGTTGAGGAATTAAGAATCACTCTGGTGTAGCGACATGGGGCTGGCCTTCCCGATGGTTCAAATCAACTGGATTTCAGCACTTGCTTCGATCATCCAAATTGATCATGTGATTCCTTTTTTAAAGCACCGAAGATTTGGTCATGATTTGGAGATGCTGGTGTTGGACTGGGGTGTACAAAGTTAAAAACCACACAACACCAGGTTATAGTCCAACAGGTTTAATTGGAAGCACTAGCTTTCAGAGCACCGCTCCTTTATCACACAACCACCTGATGAAGGAGCGATGCTCTGAAAGCTAGTGTGCTTCCAATTAAACCTGGTGTTGTGTGATTTTCAACAAAGATTTGGTGTAATTTTTGTGCCTGATCGATTATTGTGGATGATACTGTCAACATGTTTATGAAGCTGATTGTCCTATCCTGGTTAGCTTGAGTTCTCAAGAGTGGTGGTAAGTGGGAGATCATCCTCCATAGGGGTGGTGTGTTCATCTAACTACTAGTTGTCACAGAATCAAGCTGCATGAGCTATTTACTGAGTAAGATCACACAGAATGGCTGAAAATGCATTGTGTAAAAAAAAAGCCAATAGTTCAGCACAAATTTTATGCAGCACTTGATAGAACTGCAGAGGATTTGATGCTTATCTGCTGCCAATTGTCCTCATAACTCCTACTACCAACCTATTATCAACCTCATCGCTCACAGGGAAATCGCAATCAAATTCCTGCATACTAGGGAAAACAGATGATGAGGAAATAACGCTATCAGGATTGGAAACAGCTACAACAAAGGCATTTGACGCTCAATTAACTCTGGATTGTCCAGTTTGAGCTCAAAAGCACGAGGAACTCTACAAACTGCTTGAAACATAAAAAGAACTGAAGTCGCTAAAGCAAAACTCAAATGATTACTCATTCAACCATCACCAGAGCAATAATTAATCCAACCATCTGTCAAGGAAGGAGATTCAAACACATCACGCTCACGCTAACAAAAGAATTACTGGCTTCACCCTCTTGATTCATTTTCATCAGAAACTGATTAATATAGCCGAGAGAAACAATTTGTTTTACTTTCTCATATCCTCTGTCATTATCAAACGTGAAGTGCTCCCTATAGCATCTTATTGTATCACGGAGCTGTAATTACAACTCAAAGGTTATCCAACAGTTTATAACCCACCTTAAAATCAGTTTGCAAATTATTGAAGTAATAGTGAGATGTGAATATCAGAGTTACTTGGCTTCAGTGTTGTCATGGAAACATAGAGGATAGGAGCAGGAGTAGGTCAGTTGACCCCTTGAGTCTGCTCTGCCATTCAACATGTTCATGGCTGATCATCAAGCTTATTACGCTCATCCTACCCTCCCCATATCCCTTCATCCCTTTAGCCACAGGAGCTATAGCTACCTCCTTCTTGAAAACACAATGCCTTGGCCTCAACCACTTTCTGTGACACAGACTTCCACAGGCTCACCACTGTCTGGGTGAAGAAATTTCTCTTCATCTCTGTCCTAAAAACTTTAACCCTTATCCTTAAACTATTCCCTTTAAAATATCCAAAGAAATGAGTGTTGTACTTTTAAAAAGCAAATTGGTGTCACAATGTAACATTATCCTTTTGTTTGACTCTCCTGACTGTTTTGTGAGATGGTATGTATCTAGAAAATTGCAAGCAGTGTTGATAACTATAAGCAAGAAGTGGTGGAAGTGTGATCCTATGTTCAGTGTGAAGGGGCAGGCTGGAATATCAGACTGGGTTAATGACGTGTGCCAAGTGCATGAGTATGATGGGTGGAAAACATGTCGTGTGGGTCCAACACTATGTCCAAAGTTCAAAACTCAAGATTAATGTAAAATGATCACTTCAGCCGTCTTCCCTCAGGCCTCACCCAATCCCCATGGCCCATCCTTTCAATCTATTGTATTTTATGCTCTCTACCCAACCAACGAACTTCACATCCTCCTTGATAACAGCTGCACCAGTTCCCAACTCCATGGTCACCCGCACCTTACACGCCAACCTAAAAATCTATACCCAAACCTGGTCTTTTATAGCCCCTACACCAAGTTGGTGTCAACTGATAACCATCATAGTTTACCATTTCATTTACCATGCCAACGCGCAAGGTATCTATCATGGAAGCACCCCCAGATTTAGGCACATAGAAGAGAAATACAGTCTACTAAATAAACTAACTGTTCTGTAGACTTCACCATATTGGTAAATGCCAGAATTTGTTGCCAATTCTGAGTTGCCATGGTGATGAACTACTTTCTTAAACTGCAGCAGTCCTGACTATTGTGGGGATACCCAGAGTGCTGTTTAGAAGAGAGCTCCAGGATTTTGACCCAGGGCCAGTGAAGAAACAGTGATATACTACCACGTCAAAATGGTGTGTTCCCGTATATCTGCTCTCCCTTGCACGTCCAGATGATACAGGTCACAGGTTTGGGAGCTTGGTAACTTCCTGCAGTGTACCTCGTAAATGGTACAAATGGCAGCAATTATGCATCAGTAGTGGCGTGAATGTTAAAGATGGTGGCTGGACTGCCGAGGAAAAAGGTCTTTTCGTTCTGACTATACCCAAAAGATGCCTTCCTCTCCCAAATTCGACCTTATCTCCAACAAAGGCAGCCTTACGTCTCTGGTGTCCAAAGACAAGATCCAAAGGGTTACAATCCTAAACAGTACCCTGGCTCTGCAGACCTGCATATACCTTTTCGAATCTGCTCCCTTTGTGTTACAACCACGTATTTCACCAAAGTGACACCAGACTGGTAGCAACAGATGATTGAAATAGCTGCTCTGGCCTTTATAAACTGTGTGTGCACAAATTCTGAGTCAACTCAATTCCTGCCTTTGTAGGAATGCTAAGTTCCATGCTAAATGGTGAACCTATGATTTCCACCGCTTCTGCCATTTTTGTAATAACAGAAAAGTTCTCAATTTGGTGACGATATGGTATTTTGTTTATCTCTCCACAGATACAATCAGATCTGTGGAGTCTTTTAACTCTGTAAAAAAAAAGCGATTCAGTTTTGCTTATGCATTGGCCTTTAAAATTCCCATCTATCTTTGGCTTCCACATTCTCTGCCTCTCTATGGTCCTCAAATGTATCATCATCAACCATTGTCAATTGTATCTCAGTTGCTATACTATCGTGTTCTTCTTTAAAGCACAAGGTTCCACGCTTAAATCCCATAATAAAATTTGCAGATAAAAATCAAGGCTTAAATTCCATATTGGTACTGTGGGGGTGCTGTTCTGTTGGAGATGCTATCTCTCAGGTGAAATGATAAACCCAGGCCCTATCTACTGCTTGGTTAGATGCAAAAGATCCAATGGCACGATTCCAAAGAAAAGCCTCCCCTATTGTCATGCCAATATTTATCCCTCAATCAATATCACCAGAAAACAGATTGTCTGTGCAAATCACATTGCTGTTTGCAACAACAAATGACTACACTTGAAAAGCACTTCACTGACTGTAAAGCACTTCGAGATGTACATTGTTTCTGAGAACCATTACTATGGTTCACTGTCTATAAATCAACCTGGCAGAAAGGGCACCCCCACTTTTCTGTTTTTAAGCATAAGATCTCAATTAGGAACTGAGTCGTTTAAATTCTCTTCCACGAAGGGCAGTGGATGCAGAATCATTAATTTTTTTTAAGGCAGAGGTATATTGATTACAAAAAAGATGCACATTTATTGGGTATATGCAGGAGTGTAGGATTAAGGTTCAAATCAGATCAGCCATGACATTATGGAATAGGGGTGGAGGCTTGAAAAGTGAAATAGCCAACTCCAATTCCTTGTTTGTACATCTGCAGAAATGGTACTGGAAGAAGAACATATACTAACAAACAAGGGAGAGGAATTATCCCAGTGGAGAAGCATTAAGGTGGCCATTTTATACTTGTGTATTCAAACAGTAAGAAAAAGATGAGTGTTCAATAGTATGCTGATTGTTGATACTGCTGAATATAAAGTAAATTTGCATGATGCTTTTTTACATAGCAATGGGAGAAGTTTGCATGGTGCTTTTGGCAAATGCCACTAGCCAGAGTAAAGGTTCTACCTGGGTTTACATCCCAGAACTGCTTCTTCAGTGGCTAAAGGCAAGGAGAGATTCATTATTCCTCAAGATTGGGGAAGGGGACCAGTTGGACAGATATAGACATCATGGCTGGAGGTTACAGAGCTCATGAGTGTCCTTGGGCTGGTCCAACTTATCTCTTTGCAAAGTAGGGTGTGATCATGTGGGTTCAATACTAAACATTAGCTTTCAAAAATGAAATGTCATAAAAGGTAAATATGAAAATAGATGTCAAAGTGCCTACCCATCCAACCCCAATTCCCAGCATTGACAGCCAGGTGCATGGTAGCCTTTCTGTGTAGGGCACCAGTTGGCCAGAATAGGGCATAGCACTATCAATGCTTACTGAATGCATGAAGCAGGCATCCCTTTGTCACTCTGGTGGGCAGTGAACATAAGCATGGTGTATATCAGTAATTCATAAGTGACAATGTTAACTTATGGGCTTTTCAGGAGATGAGAATTGACAATGGGCACAAGAGAAGCCCTGGTGTTGACATGGAGTTTTTGATTCTCCTAACACCAGTGAATGAGGAAACTCTGGAATGAGGAAAGGGTAAGGCAGCCTATTGCTGATACATGAATGAGTGTGAAGCCATCAGACAATGAGTGTCGTAGTGGATGGGAGCAGTAGCACCTCCAACAAACAATAAATGGTGCCCATGTGTATACCACATATTAAATGGAGCACCGGGTGATGTGTTTTCAGAATGATGTGTTGCAACATTTCGTGCCGTCTCATTACTGTTCTGTCTCCCACACACACACACAGATAATATCAAAGAACAGGCAACTGCCCAACTGCCACCCTCTAATTGTATATTTTGTGATGATTTTTGATGAAATCTGGTGTTTAGCATTGAACCCATCTTATCAGAAGGTGTCAGATTGTTGATCGGTTTCCTACATTGTAGACCGAATAGTGGGACCGCCAAGTCCACCACCTCTGAAGTGGAGGTGGAATGTAGTTCTCCTCTGACACCTTCCACCAGATAGCCTCACTTTGGTGGGTCGCCACACACGAGCATGGACATCCCTGGAGACAGCAACAATTGTGTGCACGCACCCTTGGAGGACAGTGGTAGAGCTCAAACCTGCTCAGCTTTAGTTTTGTACGATGCCTGTGGAGATGCTGGTGTTAGACTTGGGTGTGTAAAGTCAAAAATCACACAGCACCAGGTTATAGTCCAACAGGTTTTTTTGATACCTCAAGCTTTCAGAGTGCTCACTTCTTCCTTTGACTGCCTGAGGAAAGAGAGGGGTCTCCGAAATGTTGCGGTTTCAAATAAACCTATTGGACTATAACCTGGTGCCACGTGATGTTTGACTCGGGAAAGGACAACAAGGCATTAGAAGCTGGAGCTTCTGTGTGTGGTGTGTGACAATACCAGAGGCCACAGGCAAGTATAAAGAGCTGTATTCAGGCCAGGAGTGGAGCCACAATTCTGGCTTAAGTGCACCTGGCTTCTTCTATTGAATAAGTGACAACCCTCAGGGAGAGCTTGGAAAACTTTGAGATTTTTAAAACACTCGCTTGAGCTCATAGCACATTTTGCCCTGCAAAACACAGGAGAACAAATTGATGACTCACTCAAAATGTTGTTATGCTTAATGGGGTTAGCTCATTTGTACCGCACTTACAAATTTAAAACAGGCACGATTTAAAATGATGACAGGAAAATTAAAATCATTCCAGCTTTAACAGTTGAGAGAAAAGAAGAAAAGGGGGTGATAATAAAGAGAATAACTGTATAATTATTCTACTCATAGCAAGTAAATCCTTCACCATTATCAAGCTCAAATAGGTTATGAGCTATTTATAATGCAGTCACACAAGCTGGCAGCTTCCTGTTCAGTTTAGATTATTTTCCTGCTGTTCAGTTGGATGCTTTTTGAGATGTCTTTTCCTCATCTTCTCACTGGGGTCTTTTTTCCTCAATACAGTAAAGATTTCAGATGTGTTCAATATCCTCTTATAGGGGATGGACATGTATTGTCAAGTTGACAGGACAGAGGTGAGGATTCTGTAGCGGGCAGTCAGCATCACAAAGAGGAGTGGGTGTGGAGGTGAGAACCAACATCCTCTCTAATGCACAGCAGTATGTGTGGGCACTGCCACTCCAAGGTTCCACTCATGCTGATTGGCATTAGCAGCTGAAGGAGCTGACCCTGACTGAGTGCTGCGGACTGGCACATTCTTAGGTCCAGGACTACGTGTTGAGGGATGCGCTGAAGCTTGGGGCAACTGCTGCCAAGGCGCGGTGGGGAAAGACCACCGTGTAATGTCTACCTGCCAAAGAAGAACAGGGAGCCCACCCAGTAATCGGGCTCCGCTGAAGCCTCAGCTAAATATATGGGTGGTAAATGTACAGACTTGAATATACGAATGATTAATTCCGATCTCTGTATGTAAAGAAATGCAAGGTGCGCCTATGAGTGGCACCACCAATTGTATGGATCATCAAGATATTTTTTAGAATAAAGTATATTTTTGAAATAAATAAAATTGGCATTGGCACCTTGATTGTGGCATTGATTTCCGATTCTGGAAGAAGCTTCCTTGCATTGATATCGGAGGCCCGTGCATCTGGAAAATATCCACAGTTGATAATATCAGAGCGATGAGCACTATTTGGGTGAAAGTGGGCATGTCAACGTTCCTGGTTTTAGGGTATTCGGACAAGACAGAGACAGGTTTAGAAAGTGTGGAGGGTTGCAATATTGATCCAGGAATCAATTATAGCAATAAGGAGGGCTGGTACCTTGGAAGGGTTTCAATTTAGACAAACTAGGTGGAAATAAAGACCACACACTGGTGGGGTTTTATCTCAGCCCCCATACAATCAGGGAGAGATAGAGGATCAAATAGGCAAACAAGTTTCTGCAAAATTAATAAGCAAGACAGCAGTAGTAAAGGCTTTTAACTATCCAAATATTAACAAGTATAGTTTTAGCATGAAATGTAGGGATGGAACAAATTATTAAATTGCATTGAGGAAAATGTTTCATTTAGTCAGTATGTAAGAAGCCCAACAAGAGAGGGAGGCATTTTGAACCAAGTATACAGAAATGAGTCCAGGTGTATCTGTGGGGAAGCAGTTGGAGATAGTGATCATAATTTACTGCAATTTAGGATTGTTACAGGTAAAGATTGACCCAGATTAAATGTTCTAAACCAGTGAAAGGATAATTCTACAAAACTAAGATGGGACTTGGCCCAAATGGATTCAGTGCAGTTACTAAGAGATAAAACTGTGTCACAACAGTGAGAGGCATTCAAGGAGGAGATAGTGAGTACAGAGCAAATGTACTCCAACAAAAACACAGTGTGGGAAGAAGACTGGAGAATCCTGGATGTTAAGGGACATAAAATGTAGGATTATGAAATGAAAGAGAAGCTTATCACAGCTCAGCACCATCTTCTCAAAGGCATCTAGGGTTGAGCAATAAATATCTCTCAATCAGTGTCGTCCACATCTCATGAGTGAATTAATAAAAAGATACTGATGGCTCAATACGAGAAGTGTATAAAATGTATAGGGGGGATCTTCCAAAGGAAATGAGGAAAGCCATGAGAGTGCACGAGAAAGCATTGATGGATAGAATAAAGGAAAATCCACAGGGTCTTCTTATAAACACATAAACAGGCAAGAGAATAATACTGGAAAGAGTAGGGCCCAATATGGAGATCAAGATAATTGTGAGGGAAGATGTGGGAACTGTCTTCAATGAATACTTTGTGTCGGTCTTCCCCATGGAAAAGGCTGAAGCAGATGTAGATGTTAGGTTGAAGCTCTGTGTTCTATTAAAAAAAAGAGGCATTGTTTGAGGGTTTAGCAACCTTACAAATAGGTAAGTCACAGGCAAGATGTGTCCTAGGTTGTCTAGGGAGGCAAGAGAGGGGATGTCAAGAGCCCCGACTCTAATTTTAACTTCTCTCTCTCTACTTATGA
The DNA here is from genome assembly GCF_004010195.1 of Chiloscyllium plagiosum. Lineage (NCBI taxonomy): Eukaryota > Metazoa > Chordata > Chondrichthyes > Orectolobiformes > Hemiscylliidae > Chiloscyllium > Chiloscyllium plagiosum. The sequence continues at coordinate 9,135,716 of NC_057740.1, forward strand.
GTGTGGAGCTAGAAGATTGAGGATTCCTATTGTTGTATCATTGTATTAAAAAAGAGAGGGAAGGATAGACCAGGAAATTACAGGCCAGTCTGTTGAACCTGATGGATAAGTTATTGAGAAGAATTCTCAAGGACAGAATATAATGGTGCTTGGAAAGATATGGATTAATTGGAATATTTAGCATGGATTTGTTGCGGGGAGATTATGTTTGACAATTTCTTTTTGAGGAGGTCACCAGCAGTGTTGATGAGAATAATGAATACGATGTGGTCGACATGGATGTTATCAGGACTTTGAGAAGATTGATTTGGAGATGCCGGTGTTGGACTGGGGTGTACAAAAATCACACAACACCAGGTTATAGTCCAACAGGTTTATCTGGAAGCACAAGCTTTCAGAGCTCTGCTCCTTCCTGTTGACAATCATCTGATGAAGGAACAGCGCTCTGAAAGCTAGTGCTTCCAAATGAACCTGTTGGACTATAACCTGGTGTTGTGTGATTTTTAACTTTGATAAGATCCCTCGTGACAGACTGGTTCATGTTCTAACAACTAATTGGATTCAAAATAAAGTCATAAATTAAAACCAAAATTGGGTTGAGAATCAGGAAACAAAAGGCTGTGGTAGAGGGATGCTTCTGTAACTGGAAGTCTATTTCCGGTACATTTTCACAGTACTTCATGCTGGGGCCCGTACAATAATGATTTAGATTTAAATTTAGGATTTATTATTAAAGGTTTGTGAATGAGATGGATTTGATGTGGTTAAAGTGGTGAGGAGGATAGCTAAAAATTGTAGGAGCATACCAACAGATTAGTCAGGTGGGCAGAGCATTGGCAAATGGAATCCACCTTGGAAAAGCATGAGGTAATGCACTTAGTGAATGTTAACAAGTAAAAGGATTACACTATGATCCCAGTAAGTACTGAAGACCAAGGGGATCTTGGGGTGAAAATTTATAGATCGCTGAAGGTGGAAGAGCAAGTGGCTAAGAAGGCATATTGCTTTTTAACCTGTGGTATTGAATAGAAAAGCAAGGAAGTTATGCAGGAGCTGCATAAAATTCTGGTTAGGCCGCAACAGAAGTACTGAGAATAGTTCTGGTTACCTCATTATAGGAAGGATGTGATTACACCAGAGAAGGGGCAGAGATTTATCAGGATTTTAGGAAAGTTTGGGTAGGCTGGAATTGTTCGCTTTGGAGCAGTGAACACTGAGGGAGTACATAATAGAAGGGAAAAAAGATGATGAGAGACATTGAAAGTATGGATCAGAAGGCACTTTTCCCAATCATCGAGGAGTTAGTAACCAGGAGGTATAGAGTTAAGGTAAAAAGGAAAAGCCTAAAAGGAGAGTTGAGGAGTTTGTGGTAGAATTGAGTGAGTAGTGGGAGTCTGGAACTCAATGCCTTAAAGGTTAGTAGAGTCAGAAACTCTTGTAACCTTTAAGTAGCATTTGGACATTCAATTGCCTTGCTATAGCCTCCACAACAGTAGGCCAAGAGCTGGAAAATCTTTGTTGGCCAGTGCAGACATGATGGGCCAAACATTCTCCTTCTGTGCCATACACATCAATGAATCGATGAGATTCTATTTTTAGGCCAGTCGGCCCTGTGCTATGTAACATGGTTGAGCATTTTATGCTGCAAATTCATTTGAAGGCAGTTCATGTTTTTGTCCTACAAGTGGTATGAGCAAACAACAGAGTAGATGTAGGATGCGTGTGGATCTGCAAAGCTTTTGACTCCTTGGTCAGTTTTGTGGTAAAATGGCTGTGTAGGAATGGGAATAGGAAGTCACACATCATCACCAGACTCTGTGGGTGGGCATCATGTGCCCTGAGTAGATAACAGAATGTTTACCTGAAGTGCCCAGAGGTTCCTCCCAAGGCTGTTCCTGATATGAATGATGGGTCCTCATCTTCTCTGATGGTGACACCAGTGCCTTATGTAATTCCAAACACAGAGATAGCTCCTGCACCTGAAGATGGACCCAAAGCCTTCAGGCAACCATTGGACAACAAACACTGCCAATGAGGGTCACAAAGCAGAAAGGTTAGCATCCATGTCCAAGAGTATGAGAATGATCATCTAACTGCACTTGGAGGATAATGTGTAGAACACCTTCTTGTTTCATTCTGTGTAAAGACATTTGACATGCTACACCTCATAATAAATATTTTGCTCATATGTTTCTATTGAATGCTCTGGCTAAGGGTACAAGGGAAAGATTAGTAGTGCATTAGCTTATTGCAGTATCCACACTCATGGTGCATCCACTGAATTTTTCAGGCTATTCAAGAAAAGGGTTCCAGAGCCTAGGAGGTTTATTGTTTTCCTGGGCTTTGAAGGAGGGTTCATGAGAAATGTATCCGTGATGGTGAAAATGCCTCAACCAAATTCATTGCATCTTGCCTGTAGTCCTTTATGTCCATTATCATGTTCCATCTCCACAATAACTCCTCCCAAGTCATTGGTGGAGATATTGCACTCTGGGATATTTTCAACGTTTCTTCCTTCTGTAGCGCCAGGTTGTGAAGACCTGAGGCAATTACCACAATATGCGAGACCCTCTCTGGAGCAAAGAGAATAGATTTCCTGAAATCAATGAACTGCGTTTTCAGAAATGCTATCACCTACTCCGTTATCATTTTAGTTGTTACAGGGCAAAAGCGATGTTATAGGCGTAGGTCATGGCCTAATAGCATAATTACTGAATTGTAATGTCCAGTAATAATAGCAGTAGGCTATCGCTGACTGTACTGTGTAATGTACCGGGGTCATGAGTTTGAATCCTGCTACAGCAGATGGTGGAATTGGAATTCAATTCTTAAAAAATCTGGAATTAAGAGTCTAATGATGACCATGAACCCATTATCATTTGTCAGGAAAAGCCCATTTGGTTCACTAATGAAGGAAAGAAACTGCCATCCTGAGGCGGCATGGTGGCTCAGTGTTTTACACTGCTTCCTCACACCGCCAGAGACCCAGGTTCGATTCCAGCATTGAAAAGGGTTTGTGTGGAGTTTGCATATTCTCCCTGTGTTTACTTGGATTCCTTTGGTCCAAAGATGTGCAGGTTAAGTGGTTGGCCATGCTAATTTGCTCCATAGTGTCCAGGGATGTGCAGGCTATGTTGATTAACCATGTGGAATGCAAGGTTACTTGGGTGGGGGACAGCGATGATGTGGACTGCGTTTTGGTGGTCGGTGTGGATTTGATGGGCTTAATGGCCTGCCTGCACATTGTAGGGTTTCTATAATCCTTAGCTGGTCTGGAATAGAAATGACTCCAGACACACGACAATGTGGTTGACTCTTAACTGCCCTTTGGGTGGGCAAGAAATGCTGGCCTTGTCAGTGATGTCCATAAGCCATGACTGAACATTCTTAAAAAAAGGCTGTTGCAAGTCTCCTCTACATCTTTTCTGGGGTTCATCACTGGTGTAAATAGCCATGCCTTCAGTAGGCCTTATCACCCAATATCCATCCCTAGAGGTGTGCAGACGGGTTAAGAAACCAAGCTATTTGTGACTGCCTCGGCATTTAGGCCTTCTTATTTTATTCATGAGATGCTGAGCAGCCAAATGTTTATTATCTGTCCTTAATTGTCCTGAAGAAAGTGACAGGGAACTGACTTCTTGAACTGTTGCGTTCCTGGTAGTGTAGAGACATCCATAATGTCAATAGCAGGGGCATTCCAGGATGTTCACCCAGCAACAGTGATGGATTAGCGATATATTTCCAAGGTAGGATGGTACATGGGTTGGAGGCACTCTTGCAGATGGTAATGGTTCCATGTAACAACTGCCCCAATCCCTCTGAGTGGTATTTTTGTTTAAATATATAGTTGCCATCTTAGTGGGTCTCAGAGCCGAGAGTGTTATGAACTGAGGCAAGCCAGCATCTCTCTGTGATAAGGATAACTCTCAGAACAAACTAGTCAATTGATTTAACATTACCTCGTGTTTGTCGAAATTCAAGAAGGTTAAGCCATCTGCTCTGTGATTGGCGGTTGGTGTGGAATTTGCAGCCGATAATAACACAGCTGGCTAATTACTATGCTACAAATATCCCTGTGGTCTAATGCATATTAATGAATCTCTCAAGAAAGGAAGGATTTGCATATGTTGAAAGATGGTTGTAAGAAGTTGCTTTAGACAGAGAGGCTGAAGATTTGAGTGAAGCTTTTTGAACTGTCATATCTTGAACAGTTGAAAGATAATATTGGATTGACACATTAAAGCTGATAGTTTTGATTGCAACAATGAAGTAAAACTCATGTTTGCATTCAGTAGACTCAATTACAATTAACCGGTCTTAAAGAATGTTACATTTAGATGCTGTTGAAAGCGATTATGACATCAATCCTACCAATCCATTGCTGTTTTTTCAACATAGTCAGTGGGGAGAGGGGATGCCCCAAGTGGTTCAATCTTGCTTGTTCTTCTGGGACTTGTTGAGTTTTGAGTGAGAGCGTAGTGCTGAAAAAGCATAGCAGGTCAGGCAGTATCTGAGGAGCAGGAGAAGCGACGTTTCAGGCATAATCCCTTCATCAGGAATTTTTCTGATGAAAGGTTAATGCCCAAAATGACAATTCTCCTGCTCCTCAGATACTGCCTGACCTCCTGTGCTTTTCCAGCATCCCACTCTCGACTCTGATCTCCAACATCTGTAGTCCTCACTTTCTCCTTGTTGAGTTTTGCTCATTAGTACTGCTGAAGTACCAATATCCCCAATCCATTCTGAAGTGCCCAGTTAATGGCCAATGATTAGCTCCCTGACCCTCTCTGCATTGTTCACCTGCCTTCAGCAAGGTCACCCAGAGACAAGAATGTGATGGCTGTTGACCTGATGGTTACCTTTCAGATTTCCCTCCTGATCCACCCTCTTCAAGCCTCAACTGATTCCATTGTAATTACAACAAGAATTTAAACACAAATGATAATCAGGTTAAGTTACTCCTCGCATGGGCTGTCCATCTCTCAGCTTTAACCTCCAACTTCCTTTTCTCGTTCTATTTCTCTTTTACAATCGACACTTTGATCATTTTCACTGTCAGTTTTCCACTCTGCTACCCCTTTATTTCCCTCAGCACTGCAACCTCTCCCTCAATCTCATTTATTCTGTCCCAGATTATCAGGATTACCAAGTCCCTTAGCCTCCTGTGGCCTTCCTGCATCCTATGGTCCGCAAGATTTATCTCCTGAACTTGGCAAAACCTAACAATTGCTTCTTGATTCTTTTTTTTTTTCATTTCTAACCTCTCTGTCCCATAATGTGTGGTAATTTCTACGAAGCTCTGCTCATTAGTAAAAGAAATTAATGAATACAAAGGAGCATTGATCAGGTACTGGGTGAGTGGGATAGAGATTGTGGTAAGATACTGATGAAATAAGGATGACATACTGGGTAAAGAATTGATACTGGACTCAGGGGTGAGATGTTAAGGTGGGGAAGACGGTTGTATGGGTGAGGTTCTGATGATCAGATTGAGAAACGGGGGAGCCGGAATGGGACACTTGGAAAACAGGTCTAGATACAGAATCAATAATAAGATACGGGGTGGGGGGTGGTGGTAAGAGTGAGACTCTGAAGGAAGGGGTGATGTTGGGGACAAGGATGAAATACTTGGGATGGGGGTGGTTGGCAGTGGTGGTGAGTGAATCAGGGATAGGAAACTAAGATCTTGTCAGGTAAGTTAAGAGAGATTTGCAGTCCAGAATATGTGATGCAAAAGGAGTCAATACAGAACTAGAAGATTGGTATTTTCTCTGCTCATTTTATAAGTTGCTCGTGTAAGATTGAACATCATGACTTTGTCGAGGATCAGGTAATTTGGGTGATGATAAGGCTAGGGAATGGAATGCTTTCTCACACCTACTAAAATCTATCTTGGCACCATCCCAAATAAATTTCAATTAGCAGCTGGCAAACAGAATGGCTTTTGTTTCATTCGGTTCAAGCTGAGGTCTCGGAGAGTGTGTCTTTTATAACTATATGAATACATCATAACCTTGGCTTCTGTGCTAAGTATTATATGCCCTGAGACTTGGATCTTTATTTTTCTCTTTACACACAGAATGACAATCCATGGCATAAAACGGAAGGACGGATAACATTTGCAGGGAGGTGGATTATGTGAACGGGGTAAAGTAAGAAAGATTGGGCTAGTGGAGATCGAAATCTACATAACAGCACCCCACTATCACTTTCCTGTCTATCTCTCACCCAGGTGACAGGCTGTGACTTACAGGTCAGCACAACAGCAATCCCTGTGGAATGTCCCCTGTAATTACGACAGGGGCAATTGAGGAATTGGGATTTTGTGGATGAGGATTTGTTAATGGTGACAAGAAAGAAGGAGTCTGAGGTTGGTAAAGAGTGAACCAAAGGTTTTTCCGAGGGAAGGGGGTTAGCTGATCAATCCCTTATTCCTGACCCAAAAGCAGGGCTTCCTTAGGATGCTTTTGCCTCTGTTTTGCTAACGGACTTCCTGAGCCCAGGGAAACCCACAGGCTCAGTATGAAATTTAGATCAGCTTTCCAATTTCACAGAGCGATTTGAATTTATTTAAGTTAATGTAGAGTTCGGATTCCCAAAGGCAAGTCAATTGCATCACGTGTAACCTGTCTGTTGAAATGGTAGCAGGCCTATATGCAAAATTGGGGGATGCTTTTCTGAGTTAAACATTTTTGTATCCTCACCTTCCCCCTGTTCTAATTGACCCTCTCATGTACAGTTACGGCGGACTCACAACGAATCCTCAATCTCTCCTGTGATGAAAATCCCTATGTGTAGCTTTTTGTTTGCACTTTGACTGGTAACATTAATGGAACGGGCATATTCAAGAGTTGCAGGGTGGCAACATCTAACTCTGCCCAGTAGTAGGGGTGCAATTATTGCAAGGTGTGGCATGGGTCATTCAGGACAGATCAGGGGTCACTGAAGAGGAGTTCTAAGATTACAGTTAGAAAAAGAGGCAAATAGAATCAGAAGCAAACTTCATTCTCAGAGTTGGCAGTTGAACCGCACGGATCCTGTTTAGAGGACTCAGCAAGGAGCAATGTAAAACATTATACTGCTAAAACTCAAGGAGATGTCCTTGGAATTGATAGGCAGCTAAATGGTGGAGTCAGGCCTTTGAAGAAGCCCTGAGGAATTGAGATAGTAAGAAGGTCACTATTTCTGTGTTTCGAGAAACTGTGAGCAACTTGGAAGAAGCCCGCTAGTATTAATGCTTCAGTACAGCTGAGAGTGAGGATTTAAAATTCTACTAGCGGTATCTTCTGGATGCAACTGAGCAAGATTAACTCTCAGTGAAGAAACACAAGGGCAGTTTTAACTTGGTGAAGATTGTCGTTGGTGACAAGTTACTGTTATGCTTATGAATGAGTAATGGAATGCAATCTCAGTATTCAGGGCACTATATCTCGGAAAGGAGGGTGATTGAGCAGAAATGTGAGTCTCCCTCAATAATTTCCCAGTCAGATCAGCAGAAGTGAAGAATTGAGATCCATTGTGGAATTTAATGAGACTGATGACCGACCATGGCATTGACACTGGGAGAGGTCACTGTGAAAGTTGTGGGATCTGTCTTGTCTGCATTTTCTATTTCAAATGCATTGTGGAGTGTTCGTGCACAATCTATTCCCCATATTTACCACTTGTTAATTCTGGATGTTATAATATACTTGTATTGTAAATTATATTTCTGTGAACAAATTAACTAAACTATTAACAAACCAAATAAAACCCTTTTAACTTCTAACTATTCCTGAATAAAACAAGATTTTAATGGTATGCTGTTCCAATAAATACAATCCCATTCAAATAACAGAAGTAACATTTACTCTCTCAAAATTACAGCCATGTTATGTGTCTTCCAGAATGTTCTGTGCTTTCTCCATTGATTCTTCGGGCATTGGATAGGCATATGGAGGATAGTGGGCTAGTGTAGGTTAGGTGGGCTTGGATCGGTGCAACATCGAGGGCCAAAGGGCCTGTACTGCGCTGTATTCTTCTATGTTCTATGTTCTATGTTCTATTTCAGGACTAAGGCAATTGTCATCTTGTAAGAGGTATTATCTTTGGATCCACCTGTTGAATCTTAGATGAGTTATGTTCTGGATATGTGGATGGAAAAGATCCTAATTCAAGGTTAACATATATGATGCACATATTGCTTTTAAGGCTAGACAATTAGATTAATGAAAAATCTCATGGCACACTCGGACCAAGGAAATCTTTGGTAGTTCTGGCTGATATTATTCAATCACTCAGAAACAATAACTGGTGACATAATCTAATTTGTTGTGGATTCTTTTTTTGTTTGAGATTTGAACATTTTTGGCATGATCAGCATTAGCTGTACATCACAGATTGATTTTACGAAGGTGACAGTGAGTAACGTCTTGACCCATTGCAGTTCGTGTGGTTTCAATACACTCAGTGCTTCTGCCTGTCACAGTTTAATACGCACAGATGATCCCTGGAATGGTAGGCCTAACATACGATGAACAGCTAAGGATCCTGAGATTGTATTCATTAGAGTTCAGAAGGTTGAGGGGCAATCTAATAGAAACTTACAAGATAATGCATGGCTTAGAAAGGGTGGATGCTGGGAAACTGTTTTTGTCAGCCATAGAAGTAGAGGGGGTCAATTTAGAACAGAAATGAGGAGACATTTCTTCAGTGGTGGGCCTGTAGAATTCATTGCCATGGAGTGCAGTGGAGGCCGAGACGTTAAATGTATTCAAGGCAGAGATTGATAAATTCTTAATCTCGTAAGGAATTAAGGGTTACAGGGAGAGTGTGGATAAGTGGCATTGAAATGCCCATTGGCCATGATTGAATGGCAGAATGGACTCGATGGGTGAATGGCCTTACTTCCACTCCTTTTTCTTATGGTCTTATGGGACTTCCATACATCCATGAACTACTTTGCTTGTAACATCCTACTACAGTTGCAAGTTCATTTGTTACATAGCAGTTTGGGATGGCTTGACAATGTGAATGTTGTTTTATATGCACATACTTCCTTTTATTAGTATGCGGCATGGTATCTTTGGCCTTTGGGGAAGCCGATTTAAAGATTGACTCTGAATGGAGGAATCACACTTGATTGAAATGTACACATAAGTAGATCATGGAATGGAATAATCTTATTTTAGATCATGTTATTAGGTTAGAAATTTTAAAAAAATCATTTTAGTAATTAAAGGCACATCCAAGCAAATGGAGGACAGCAATTAAAATGTAACTGGAACAAACAGGCATAAGACAGAGAGAGCAAAAACAACCTTGCAATAGGCAGACCATCTGGATAACACATGCAAACCCAACAGCGAATACTGGATAGAACAGAAGTTGTGAATTAATGTTCCCATAAAACCCTAATAGGATTGTAGGCGCTCATTGATTTCATTGGTCAACATCTGCTTTGAGCACTACCAGATTTACCTGAACCCATATCTTGTCAATAGTGCAGCTGTCACTGGCTGGAATGCCATTAAAGATACACTGAAGAGTTCTGTGCAACAGCCAAACATTAAACTGGGTCAGTGAAGGGATTACTTCAATGAAAATTATCCTTCTGTTCACCTTGATTAGTGAGTATATTTTTTATCCTAACCATATGGAGGATGAGTTCCTTTTTTTTGGTATTTCTGAAGCTTAGGGATGTCATTACTGAGAGAGGATTTCTTCCAACATGTTGCCCTTACAGCAGTTGGTTCTGTGTTAAGAACATGAAGGGTAGGTACAGGTCAAAGATCTCTCTCGTAATGACCACAACATACAACTGTTTCTATAACTGCACTTTGTGTGAAATTTTCACTGTTAGATCAATTATGTAACCTTCATTCAGGCCTTGTTTAGCTACAGGATGTTTAAGCTGCAATTCACATCTTTCCTTTCTCCTTTTAAATCATATGTTGATAAGAACAGATTAGGTATTCCAGTTTTTAGATGTAAGTGTACGTGATGTTTCGAACAGGGCAGCATAAACATTGTTGATAAAAACTGAAATAACCATGGATGCTGTCAATCAGACACAAAAACAGAAATTGGGTCGCTGGACCTGAAACATCAACGCTGATTTCTTCCCACAGATGCTGCCAGACCTGCTGAGCTTTTCCAGCAATTTCTGTTTTTGTTTCTGATTTGCAGCATCCACAGTTCTTTCAGTTTTTATTTAGTATTTAACTCACTGTCACTTCTCTTCTAGGTATGACCACCTTGAATAAGTTCTGCTTCCCTCTCCGACCGAAGAGAGAAGACAGAAGATTCCGTTCCAATCTTTTTTCTTATCAACCATCATTAGTTTCACACATGGCGAGTGAGCAATGCTCCAAAAGCTTGTGGTTTCAAACAAATCTGTGGGACTATAACCTGGTGTCGTGTGACTTCTAACTTTGCCCACCCTAATCCAAAACCACACCGTGATCACGCAATTGAAGAAAGGGCTTTTCAATTTGGAATCTCAGCAAAGGGAATTGCCAGAATTGCATGCTTTATAATGAAGGTCCAATTTTGAACAATTCCCTGCAGTACATTTTAAAGTCTAATTCCTGGCCTTAATTATTTTTTATCATTTCAACTACAGATCAACAAATACTTGAACATGAATGTTTTCCACTCACTGAGAGAAGCCATTAACAGCCTTGAAGGAAGCATTAGCACAATTTTGACACCAGATGATGATGTCACAGCACTCATTATTGCCAGCTAAAATATACCAATTACAAATGTCAAACTGAGAGAGCTTTTTAAAATTAGGATGATTTTATAAAACAGCTTAATCTAATGATTAATCAGTAGAGGTGTTAGTTTCAAACTCTCTCATGTACCTTGGTTGTGAGAAATAAAATATGTTAATGGCCTGTTTATAGTTAGATGAGTTTGCTTTAATACACAGTCATAATGGAATCTTAACTAGGCAGTTATTCATTACCTCCCAAGTACAAAAGAGGGAGAAGTTAGGAAGTAGATGTTTCATGTTCAACACTTTAATTTTGGGGATGGGCAGTAGAAATATTTAGCAATTGTTGATCTGTTTGAAACTTCAATCACTAAAACATCAAAAGCATAAGTCATTAATGGGTTAATTGTTACGGACAGCCCATTGATAGATTGAACTTCACCTTTTTCCTTCCTTCATTTCTCGTTGATTAAAAATTTGCAGTTACTGTGTGGTAACAGCAAATCCCCAGCCTCCCATGTTGTACATGCAGCTAAACCATATCTGCACCACACCATGTATCAGGTTGTTATCATGATCATAGAATCCCTACTGTGTGAAAACAGGCCCTTCGGCCCAACAATTCCACCCCGACCCTCTGAAGAGTAAGTCACCCAGACACATTCCCCTACCCTATTTCTCTTCATTTCCCCTGACTAATGTAGCTAGCCTAAACATCCCTGAATACTATGGGCAATTTAGCATGACTAGTTCACCTAACCTGCACACCTGTGGACTGTGGGAGGAAACTAGAGGAAACCCACACAGACGAGGGGAGAATGTGCAAACTCCACACAGACAGTCGCTCAAGGCCAGAATCAAACCTGGGTCCCTGGCGCTGGGACGCTGCAGTGCTAACCACTGAGCTACCATGCAATCCAGTGCAGGTATCTATAGGATCTGCTTGGTGGAGTGTGATGCAGGAAAACTACTTATTGATTACATTGACATCTTACACAATGTTATAAGGAGGACCTTGGTGTTAAGCCTCGTTCCTTCAAGAGCTTAAGCCATTCTACCTCCAAGTCTACAGGTCCGTATCATGGAAAAACTTATGGCACTCTTCAGTATTAACCCTCACAGACCCTTACACCTTTATACAGCAGAAGTGGACAGCATGGTCGCTCAGTGGTTAGCACTGTTGCCTCACAGCGCCAAGGATCCAGATTCAATTCCAGCCTTGGGTGACTGTCTATATGGAGTTTGCATGTTCTTCCTGTGTCTGTGTGGGTTTCCTCCAGGTGCTCTGTTTCCTCCCATGGTCCAAAGATGTGCAGATTCGATGGATTGGCCATGCTAACTTGCCCTGTAGTGTCTAGGGTTGTGTAGGTTAGATGGAGTTGCCATAGTAAATGCAGGGTTACAGAGATACAGAGATAATATGGGGGTTTCAGTCTGGGTAGAATACTCTCTGGAAGGTCAGTGCATAGACAATGCCCCCTTGCCACACTTCTGCAATTCGAAATTTTTCTATTCCCTGCTTATAGGTGGTCAATTATTACATTGATGCACACACTCTCTTTTAAGTTTAAAGCAGGAGCTCTTTGTATTCTCACTTTCAATCCTCAAAATTCATACGTGACTTTGAATAAACCCACATGTGCACACAACAAAGCTACTTTAAGAGAAAGGAATTTGACATCTAGAAATATTCAAAAGGACAGAGTGTTTTTATCAATTTAATTGAATACTAAACACCAGTTGTTTAAATTCTAGAGTGGTAGAACTTTGCATCAACTTGTAGGCAAAAGGATTTTCTTGTAGTGTTTGCAGGCAGAAAATGGTTTTTAAGGTGAATCCAAGGTCTTTCAGGTAGCATGAAGCTTTTAACTATAGGTTAACCTAATTATTAGTTTGGGCTGTGTTGGTATCTCATTCTGTTGTCAACAGTCCGATTCACAAGTTTAGAAAGTGTATTCAGAATTCCAAAGGAATTTCAGTCACTTAGCACCTGGCCATTAAAAAATAATGAGTGAATTGTCTACCTAGGTTCCTCTGAATCCACTCATAAAAACTGACAGAATTCTGGACAACTCTAAGCCCAATGGGCCAACACCAGCCCCCTCCCAAAAATACCATCTTCAAAACAAAGAGAATCAAAAGCCTGTGACCCTCTCTAGGTCCCTGCAGACATGACAATACATAGACCATTATTCTGGACATGGAGAATCAGCCTTGATGGATAAACCAACTGCAGGAAGCTGCTTGATTTGCTGTGGGTGCCATTATAAAAATGGCCTCAAACTCAGACCACAGGGATAACGAAAGGTTATCACCTTCATCAATGTCTACCTCTTTAAAATGTTGTTGGAGATTTTTTTTTTCAGTCGCCTTCCTCATTTTCACTAATACAAACTATTGGGGAGCAACAAAACTGCAACCAATATCTAGAAAATTCTGGGATGATATAATTGCTAGGTTTCCAAGGGGCTAACTAGCTTGAAGTAACCCTGTGCCTCGAACATCACATATTCCTCCATAACACAAGAATACTGGGACCAGTATTTGTTGATCATCAACTGGACCTAAAGTTGTTGAGGAACTAACATAAGCAGGAAGGACCAATCCCCAGGATGAGAAAAGAACCGACTGCAGGTAGCCCATGCTATCCAAAAGTTGAATGTTCACAGGAAGCCTCTTGTAAATCCAAATTGGCATAAATTAAGGTGCATGATTTATATGGGAAAAAGAATTGCTGTTTGTTGTAAAAGCAAAAATCCTCTTGGATTTGCAAAAACAGGTACAATGGATTCACTCCACTTTTTGTTTTAAAAGCAAAATCGCATAAAGCGAAAAGCTGAGGATATCTGTATAGTTTTGAGAATTATTGTTTACTGAGCTCCTAAATTAACCAGCAGCCATTAATTTTAGACCAGGGAGCCTGATGTCAGTGGTGGGGAAGCTGCTGGAGAAGATATTGAGGGATAGGATCTATTTACTTTTGGAAGAAAATGGGCTTATCAGTGATAGGAAACATGGTTTTGTGCAGGGAAGGTCATGTCTTACCAACTTAATACAATTTTTTGAGGAAGTGACAAAGTTTATTGATGAGGGAAGGACTGTAGATGTCATATACATGGACTTCAATAAGGTGCTTGATAAGGTTCCTCAAATTGGGCTGACGGAGAAAGTGAAGTTGCATGGAGTCCAGTGTGTACAAGGTAGCTGGATAAAGAACTGGCTGGACAACAGGAGACAGAGAGTAGTAGTGGAAGGGAGTTTCTCAAAATGGAGAACTGTGACCAGTGGTGTTCCACAGGGATCCATGCTGGGACCACTGTTGTTTGTGATATACATAAATGACAGAGACACACATGAGAATTCCTAGAAGCATGACATTCCAGCAGGAAATCTATCAACAAGCACATCAACTTGGACCCCATTTACCCCCCTCGGAGCAAAAGAACAGGAAATGACATCACCACAGGAATTGGCATCACCAGAGGAAATGACATCACTAACCCAAGGAAACCTAAATGCATAAATACAAAGTGAGTCACTAACCCCAGTGCTTCGCCGGAGGCTCACTGATGATGCTCCCTAGTATGGTGATGAAATGTCTGAAAATGAGCCTTCCAACTCAGCGAGCAAACTTCCATTCATGCAGCAGAATATAGATTGATTTGAAAGTTTGGTGGAGAAATGGCAGATGGAGTTGTATCCAAGCAAATGAAGGGTGATGCATTTTGGAAGATCCAATTCAAGAACGAACTGCACAGCAAATGGAAAAGCCCAGGGGAAAATTGATGTACAGAGAGAATTGGGCATTCAGGTCCATTGTTCCCTGAAGATGACAACGCGGGTTGATAGAATAATAGAGGAGATATACGGCATGCTTTCCTTCATTGGACGGGGTATTGAGTACAACAGTAGACAGCTCATGTTTCAGTTGTATAGAGCTTTGGTTCGGCTACATTTGGAAAACTGTGTTAGAAATAGGAACTTGCGTCTCTTTCTAAAAACAGTACATTTTGATTGCTCACAAACCAACGCTTTAAAAAATGCTATTCTAAATGGTTAACACATTACTAAAAGGATGTGGATGCTTTGGAGAGGGTGCAGAGGAGGTTCACCAGGATGTTGCCTGGTATTGAAGGTGCTAGCTATGAAGAGAGGTTAAGTACATTAGAATTATTTTCATTAGAAAGATGGAGGTTGAGGGGGGACCTGATTGAGGTCTACAAAATCATGGGAGGTATAGACAGGGTGGATAGCAAGACGCTTTTTCCCAGAGTGAGGGATTCAATTACTAGGGGTTATGAGTTCAAAGTGAAAGAAGAAATGTTTAAGGGAGATATGCATGGCAAGTTCTTTATGCAGAGGGTGGTGGATGCCTGGAACACATTGCCAGTGGAAGTGGTAGAGGTGAGCATGATTACATAACTTAAGATGTACCTAGACAGATACATAAATGGGCAGGGAGCAGAGGGACACAGATCGTTAGAAACTAGGTGGCAGGTTTAGATAGAGGATCTGGATCAGTGCAGGCTTAGAGGGCCGAAGGACCTGTTCCTGTGCTGTAATTTTTTCTTTGTTCTTTGTTCTATTTCTTGTTCTGACAGCTAAAGCTGTGTCTTAACATGACTTCAATCATGTCACTTCAATCAGGTAAGCTGTTAACCATTTAGAATAGCATTTTTTAAAGCGTTGGTTTGTGAGCAATCAAAATGTACTGTTTTTAGAAAGAGACGCAAGTTCCTATTTCTAACAATACCATGTGAGCCAGGAAGAAGTACTATAATGGGAAGTAAAATATGTTAGAGCCTAAAAAAAGAGGTAGGAAAAATATATAAATGAAAATAATACAATCGAACTTAGACTGGGAAAGGGTGGACAAGTAAAAGGAAATTATATAAGGGAGTGAACACTAGTTCCTCGTTTTGAATTAAAATTGAATTTTTTTGTGTTTGATATTAATATTTTAATACTAAATGGATTATGCATGTTGCTAAACTTATTGCTGTAATGTTAGTGTTTGTTAGTTCTGCACAATGTGTGAGCTAAAAAGATAAAGACTTGAATTTGTTCTGTGCTTTCTCACACAGAAATATTTGACACTGACAATAAATTATATTTGAAGCACCATGATTGCTGGATTGTCAAGGAAACATGACAACTATTTTGCATACATAAAATCCCCATGAACAAAATGAATTAAATAATCACGCCAGTGTTTTTTTTAAATGAAGGAACTAGAAGAGAGCTAATTTCTTGCTCCTTTTCAAATCTTTAAATCTTGCAGCATTGAATGGTCTATGAAAATAGAAAATATTCGTCTTCAAAATTAGTTCAAGTTTCCTTAATGTAACTCAAGTAAAGTAAGAGATTATCTGAAGCAAAATGCTGCAGATGAGAGAAAACTGAAACTAAAAACTGAAAATGCCAGGAGTACTCAGCAGGTCTGACAGCATCGCAGAGAACAAGAGAAACAGAGTTAATAAGCTGCAACGTTAGACCCGATACTACCATGGGCTCCAAAATGCTGGTTCGTGCAAAATGAGTACATGAGCAAGGAGGTGGTGTTAAACTTGCCTGAGACACTTGTGAGATCTCAGCTGGACAGTTCTGGGTATCACATTATAGAAAGGATATGAATGCATTGCAGAAAGTGCAGAAACATTTTATAGAAATTATTCCAGGAATGAAAAACTTCATTTAAGAGGCTAGCTTGAAGAGGTTGGGACTTTTCTCCTTGGAGAACAGAGGCTGAGAGGAGAATCAAGAGAGATTTTCAAAATCATCAGTGGCCTGGGTAGGGTAGAGTAGATGGAGAGAAGCTGTTCCTACTCACAAAAGGAATGAGAACAAGATGACATAGATGACCTCACAAAGTGAGGTATAAAAAGAGCAAGGATGATGACAGTTAAGGTTTCGAATGCACTGCCTGAAGGTATGGTGGAAGCCTGTTCAATTGTGGCATTCAAGGGGCATGGAGTGTGAAAGAGTATGGAAGGAAAGTAAGACATTAGCATGAGGTAATGATGCTTGTTTAAAGAGCCAGTGCAGACACAATAGTCCAAATGGCTTTATTTAGCACAATAATCCCTTTATGTTTATTGCTGGAAGTAAGGTCGATGTAGAAGCATTCTGGAAGCGGGCATCAGAGCCGCCCCACATTTGCCACAGGACTATGCCTACATCGGTAAAACTATAAGAATTCATTTTGTGTTTTAAAAATGGCAGCCGCAGCTTAAACCCACAGAACTCAGCAGCAATCCACACTAGGCCAGACACTAACCATGACTCATAGACCGAAACTCCGGAGCTAATTAATATGGAAACCCATCTCCTAATCTTATAGCATTCTGGAAGCGGGCATCAGAGCCGCCCCACATTTGCCACAGGACTATGCCTACATCGGTAAAACTATAAGAATTCATTTTGTGTTTTAAAAATGGCAGCCGCAGCTTAAACCCACAGAACTCAGCAGCTGCCGGTCCGCCCACGTGACCGGGAGATGGGAGCCAGAGGACAGATCCAATCCACACTAGGCCAGACACTAACCATGACTCATAGACCGAAACTCCGGAGCTAATTAATATGGAAACCCATCTCCTAATCAAATCAAGAGACTGACTGAAACACACCCATATTCATCAATACAGAACCATCCTGACACAAAGGACAGGCATCCACCAGACAGGAACGAACAGACTAATACACACCAGCACCCCAAGGGAACAAAGGGGGGTGCTAGCCCCCAGCCCTCACAGAGAGAGACAAGCAGATAGTACCTCGACCCGTTTACATAATCCAATGAGCACCCTATTGTGTGTACACTGCAACCCTCCTGGGACGGCAGGAAACCCACCATTTGCACCTACTCCAGCGATGATGGGGAACTATCATCCCATTCATACTCAAAATCCTCACATCCTGACAAAGAAAGGTATATAATGTGTAGCAGCGCGCGGGAACAGCAGAACAGCCGAGATTCGGACCTCGGTTGGTCTCCGCCGGTGTTACTGTATCAATAAACGTTACCACTTGTTGAACCGCACTCTGGGCTCGGACTGATATCATTTCATCCGCGCTAACAATTCCCAAAAGGATACTTCCCAACTCTCAGGGAACGGACTGAGGAGATGTCCCAGTACATCAGTACATTTACATCCCACAACATCTTCCCCCCACCCCACCCCTCAGACCCCCTATAGTCCAGGCAAAGGTAATTTAGTTGACCAGCTGCTTTTCTCTCCACTGGTGTGGCAGATCCACTGAGGATAGCCAGTATTTTCTGATTCTATTTAAAAAGCTTTCAGGCTTGCGTTGTTAACTTTGAGGCCTGCCACCTTCTCCACTGTTTTCTGGTTTTAGCTGATGTCAAAACACAAGGATCTTTATTGGGCACCAGGAAGTTGACCTGTGGATTAACTGGAAATGATTAATATAACATGAGCATGAACCTTATAAAGCAATGATGTTGAGCTTTGTTGCTGAACCTGCAACCATTCAAATGGGGAGTACTCCATTACGTTACTGCCTTGTGCCTTGAAGGTGGTGTATAGAGTCTTTGTCAGAAAATAGCAATCTGACTCTGACATTTATAGTCACCGTCTTTATTGAGCTGATCCAACAATGTTTCTGAGCCATGAAAACCCTCAGGATGTTGATAGTAGGGAATTCAGTGATAGTAATGGCATTGCATATCAAGAGGAAAACGTGATACTGTATCCTGCTGGAGATGGTCTTTACCTTGAACTTGTGGAGCACAAATGGTATTTGTTACTCATTAAATCCAGCCTGAACATTGTTGAGGTTTTGCAGAACATCTCATTAACTAAGAGCTGCAAGTGAAACTGAACTTTGCAATCGTCAGTGAATGTTACCTCTTTTGGCCTTATAATGGAGCGAATATCATCGATGACAGAGCTGAAGGTGGTCAGACCTAGCACAGTACCCTGAGGAATTCCTACAGTGAATCCCGGAAGCTGAGATGATTTTTCTCTTACAAACACAACTAGCTTTTTCTGTGCCAGGTGTGACTTCATTCAGTGGACAGGATTCCCCCTGAATCCCTGGGCTTTGGTTTTATTAGGGACTAAACCCTTGATGCCACATTTAATTAAACGCTGCTTTTGATGTCAAGGGTAGTCATTTTCACATCACCTCTGGAATTTGTCTCTTTTGTCCATATTTGGATGATGGCTATAGTGAAATCTGGAAACTAGTGGTTCTGGTGTGATCCAAACTAAATGTCAGTAAGCAACTTATTGCTATGTAAGTGCTACATAATGGCACTTATCAGTGACATCGCATTACTGAGAGTTGAGAGTAGACAAATGAGCCAATAAATGGCCAGATTCATCCTGTGGCTAATACAAAGCTGGACAGTATTCTATATTGTTGGGTAGATATCAATGACATCTCATTTAAGGATACAGCTCATTCTGGAGCACATGTGTTTGACCATTAAGTTTGGGCTAATGACCATTACTCTCTCTAGTGTCTTGAATCAGGATTAATCCATGGTAGATCTACTTCCAGTTAAAGATGGCTGGACTGCTCAGTCTTGACTTTTTCAATCACGTGCTAGTCCCATTATTGAGGATGGGAATGTTTGTGTAACACCCTCGTCCATTAATGGTTTCATTATTTCACACATAAAAATGTAGAACATCGATCTGATCCATTGGTAGTGAGATTTACTAGCTGTGACTGGAGCATGCTGCTTCCACCATTAAACTGGCTTGTGGTCCTATGTAGCTTTACCAGGTTCACATCCTACCTTGGGGTTTATCTGCTGCTGCTCCCAGCATGTTCTTCAATTCTCATTTGATCAGCGTTGGAAATGGGAGGCTGAAACGTTACAAGGTTACAGATTGCAGCTGAACTCAACTCTGCTGCCGTTGATGACCCATAGATTCGCGGTTTTTATATCCTTTTCGAGCCTATCACATTTAACATGGAGGTCGTACCACAGTACACTTGGAGAGAGTCTGCAGGGTAAAGATGGGCATGTTATCTCCTTTTGTGGAGGCTGCTTCTCTCAATACTGTTGTGAACTGATGCATTTACAGCAGATAGGTTGATGAGAGCGAGGCCAGGTAGATTTTTCCTTCTGTTGATACACTCACCCACCTGCAACAGATTCCATCTGGCAAAATATTCTTTAAGGACCTGGTCAGTTCATTCAGAGGGAGTCTTACTGCATCACTCATTGAGTTGGAGATAAAAGTTCTCCATCCCAAATAAATCTGTGCTCTTACCAACCTTGGTCATTCTTCCAATTGATGCTCGACATGGAGAAGTACTGATTTATGAGGTGAGGCAGGGGAGCAGGTTGTTAGTCGGGGGTTTCCTTGCCCATGAGACCGATACCTAATGCCATGAAGCTTCATGGGCTTTGGAGTCAACATTGAGGTCAACGTATCCCTGCTAAGGTGCCACCTGCTGTCACCTCTGGTGGGTCTGCACGGGTATGGGCATGACATAGCAAAGCAACAATAGCAATGTACATAGCTCGTTGAACATACTGAAAAGTTCCAAGGTGTTTTACTCAAGGGTGGTGGGTGGAGGAATCTTGGATAGTAGCTGTAAAGTACAATCCTGTGAGTATGACTATGTCACAGTGTTTTGTTTGACTAGTCTGTGGACATTTGTCCCAATTTTGACTCACGTTACGAGGGAGTGTTGCTGAACAAAGAGACCTTGGAATACAGGTTCATGACTCCTTGAAAGTAGGGTTGCAGGTAAATAGAATCGTGAAGAAGGCTTTTGGTATGCTTTCCTTTGTTGGTCAGAGTATTGAGTATAAGGATTGGGAGGTCATGTTGCAGCTGTACAGGACATTGGTTAGGCCACTTTTGGAATATTGATCACAATTATTATCTCCTTCCTATTGGAAGGATGTTGTGAAACTTGAAAGGGTTCAGAAAAGATTTAAAAGGATGCTGCCAGGGTTGGAGGATTCGAGCTATAGGGAGAGGTTGAATAGGCCAGGGCTGTCTTCCCTGGAGTGTCAGAGGTTGAGGGATGACCTTAGAGAGGTTTATAAAATCATGACGAGCATGGGTCAGATAAATAGACTCCCCTGGGGTGGAACAGTCCAGAACTAGAGGGCATAGGTTTAGGGTGAGAGGGGAAAGATGCAAAAGAGACCTAAGGGGCAATTTTTTCAATAGAGGGTGCTGTGTGTATGGAATGAGCTGCCAGAGGAAGTGGTGGAGGCTGGTACAATTGCAATATTTAAAAGGCATCTGGATGGCTATATGAATAGGAAGGGTTTAGCGGGATATGGGCCAAGTGCTAGCAAATGGGACTAGATTAGGATGGGATATCTGGTCCGCATGGACAATGTGGACTGAAGGAGAAAGTGAGGACTGCAGATGCTGGAGTACCAGAGTTGAAAAATGTGGTGCTGGAAAAACACAGCAGGCCAGGCAGCATCCGAGGAGCAGGAGAATCGACGTTTCAGGCATAAGCCCTTCTTCAGGAATGAGGCTGGTGTGCCAAGCAGGCTGAGAT
>NC_057740.1:9157631-9176210 GCF_004010195.1 Chiloscyllium plagiosum
TGGAATTGGTCCTCCTGGGAGCAGATGTGGCAGAGGCGAAAGAATTGGGGATATGGGATGGCGTTTTTACAGGGGGGAGGGTGGGGGGAGGTGTAATCTAGGTAGCTGTGGGAGTCGGTCGGTTTGTAGTAAAAGTCCGTGTTGAGTCGGTCGCCCGAGATAGAAATGGAGAGGTCGAGGAAGGGGAGGGAGGAGTCTGAGACGGTCCAGGTAAATTTGAGGTCGGGGTGGAAGATGTTAGTAAAGTGGATGAACTGTTCAACCTCCTCGTGAGAGCACGAGGTAGCGCCGATACAGTCATCGATGTAGCGGAGGAAAAGTGGGGGATGGTGCCAGTGTAGCTGCGGAAGATGGACTGTTCTACATATTCGACGAAGAGGCAGGCATAGCTGGGGCCCATGCGGGTGCCAATGGCTACTCCTTTGGTTTGGAAGAAGTGGGAGGATTGGAAGGAGAAGTTGTTCAGGGTGAGGACCAATTCAGTCAGGCGAAGGAGGGTGTCAGTGGAAGGGTACTGGTTGGGTCGGCGGGAAAGGAAGAAGCGGAGGGCTTGGAGGCCTTCGTGATGGGGGATGGAGGTGTACAGGGACTGGATGTCCATCGTGAAGATAAGGCGTTGCGGGCCGGGGAAACGAAAATCATGGAGGAAGTGGAGGGCATGGGTGGTGTCCCAAACGTAGATGGGGAGTTCTTGGACTAAGGGGGACAGGACCGTGTCGAGGTATGCAGAGATGAGTTCGGTGGGGCAGGAGCAGGCTGAGACAATGGGTCGGCCGGGGCACTCAGGTTTGTGGATTTTGGGCAGGAGTTAGAAACGAGCGGTGCGGGGTTGTGGGACTATGAGGTTGGAGGCAGTGGATGGGAGATCTCCTGAGGTGATGAGGTTATGGATGGTCTGGGAGATGATGGTTTGGTGGTGTGAGATGGGGTCATGGTCAAGGGGGCAGTAGGAGGAAGTGTCCACGAGTTGGCGTCTAGCTTCAGCAGTGTAAAGATCGGTGCGCCAAAGTACCACTGCGCCTCCCTTGTCTGCCGGTTTGATGGTGAGGTTGGGGTTGGAGCGGAGAGAGTGGAGGGCTGAGCATTGTGAGGATGAGAGGTTGGAGTGGGTGAGAGGGGTGGACAGGTTGAGGCGGTCAATGTTGCGGCGGCAGTTGGGTATGAAGAGATCGAGGGCAGCTAAGAGGCCAGCACGGGGTGTCCAGGTGGATGGGGTGTGTTGGAGGCAGGAGAAGGGGTCGTCAGAGGATGGGCGGGAGTCCTGGTTGACGAAGTAGGCGCGGAGGCAAAGGTGGTGGAAGAAATGTTCGATGTCTCGCCGCCTGTTGAACTCATTGATCCGGGAACGTAGGGGGATGAAGGTGAGGCCTCTGCTGAGGACTGATCATTCATCCTCAGAGAGGGAGAGGTCTCGAGGGATGGTGAAAACATGGCAGGGCTGGAAGCTAGGACCTGGTGTGGGGCTGGAGCTGGGAGTGAGGGCGGAGTTAGTCGTGGGGGGCGGAGTTAGTCATGGGGGCGGAGTCGGTCATGGGGACGGAGATCGTTGTGGGGGCGGCGTGATCCTTGAGCAGGTGAGTGACATCACTGGGGGCGGAAGTGGCTGCGGCGACGGTGACGGCCACTCCGGGGGCGGAAGTGGTGCACCTGGCAGAAATGGCGCTGGTCCCGGTGGCCGTGGATCCGGCGGCGGCCGCATATCTGTCGGCGATGATCTTCCTGGCGATTGTGGAGGCGGTTGTCTGGGCGGTGATCGCGGAGGCTGCATGGTCGGTGGTGGCTGTTGTCCGTGCAGCGGTGGGGGCGGAAGTGACGTCACCGTTCGCCACGGCGGTGGTGGCTGCAGCGGCCGCTTAGGCAATGGTGCCCAAGTGGTTCCGGAGGTCGCGAGAAGGTTCTGGAACGGCCGCGGAATTTGGAGTGTGGGGGTGAGAACATGAAAGTTTTTTGTACTTACTTTCTTTAATGTTCGATGTGGCTAGTAAAAAGCGTTTGTTCAGTATATGAATCCTTCTGAGGATGAAGAACAGCAAAGGTCCTTTGCAGGTCTGGGAGAGTGTTGTCCTGAGCTGGGGCAGGGAAGACTGCAGGGAGTGTAGGTGGCGGCGCATGGCTTGAAGCGTGGAGTGGAGGATCCGGAGGGAGGTCTGTTGTTGGAGGCTTTGAATTTGTTGCAGGTACAGGTTGTCCTGGTTAGGTCCAAATTGTGTTGGTTTGAAAGTAGTCCGGAGTCCATGCGGGGTCAGTCGGTTCCGTAGGCAGGTGCTGAGGAAAGAGATATGGCTGTAGTAGTGCCCACACCTCCCCGCTCAACTCCCTCCAAGGCCCCAATGGATCCTTCTATATCCGTCGCAAATTCACCTGCACATCCACACACATCACTTACTGTATCCACTGCACCCGATGTGGTCTCCTCTACATTGGGGAGACAGGCCACCTACTTGCGGAATGTTTCAGAGAACACCTCTGGGACACCCGCACCAACCAACCCAACCGCCCTGTGGCTGAACACTTTAACTCCCCCTCCCACTCCGTCAATGACATGTAAGTCCTTGGCCTCCTCCATCACCAGACCCTGGTCACATGACGCCTGGAGGAAGAGCGCCTCATCTTCTGCCTAGGAACCCTCCAACCACATGGGATGAATGTAGATTTCTCCAGCTTCCTCATTTCCCCTCCCCACTCCTTATCTCAGTCCCAACCCTCGGATTCAGCACCGCCCTCTTGACCCGCAATCTTCTTCCTGACCTCTCTGCCCCCACCCCCTCTCCGGCCTATCACCCTCACCCTCACCTCCTTCCACCTATCGTATTCCCAGCGCCCCTCCCCCAAATGCCCTCCCCCCTAACTTTTATCTCAGCCCGCTTGGCACACCAGCCTCATTCCTGAAGAAGGGCTTATGCCCGAAACATCGATTTGCCTGCTCCTCAGATTCTGCTTGGCCTGCTGTGTTTTTCCAGCACCACATATTTCAAATATGGACTGAAGGGTCTGTTTTCATGCTGTACATCTCCATGACACTATGACTTTATGTTAATGGCCGCACAGTGGCTCAGTGGTTAACATTGCTACTCACGGTGCCAGGGACCTGAGTTAGATTCCACCCTCAGGTGACTGTCTGCATTGAGTTTGTACATTCTCCCAATGTCTGCGTGGGTTTCCTCCAGGTGCTCCAGTTTCCTCCCACAGTCCAAAGATATGTAGGTTAGATGGATTAGCCATGGGAAATGCAGGGTTACAGGCATAGAGGGATGCTCTTTGGAGGGTTGGTGTGGTATTGGTTAGCTGAATGGCCTGCTTCCACACTGTAGGGATTCAATAATTCTATGTTAATGAAGAGAGCTTAACAGTAGCATTAATTCCGTCCTCTATATCTCTAGCCAGGTAGTAGAACACTATGCCTCTATTCTCAATAGTGTGCCAAGATGGGGAGATCTTGGCTTGCCACTGTACATCCCCAATATTTCCTTTAGTGCCTCCTTCAGTAAATTTGGAGGCAATATCCCAGGTCGAGATTAAGCACCAGTGTAAATTTGATAAGACAGTGTTCAAAATGCTGCAGTAACAATTATGAATCAGCCTTGCTTAGTGGAAGGAATGAAAGCCTGAGATGTGATATGGTGGGTCTCCTCAGATAAAATAAACATGAGATTGTTTTATAAATGGCAACACAAATATACACCTCATTCCTTTCCTTGCAAGGTGGGAACAGTATTTTAAAGAGTAAGCACTTGTCTTAGACTGTCTGTTCTCTCTGAAGCTCTGTTGCTTTTAAGTCAAAGAACAAAATAACAGTTTGAGTTCAGCCTATATTTGAAACCTCCCTTAGGTCAATGTCTCTTGTGATGGTTTCACAGTTCAAGTCTTCTGCAGTCTATTTCTTTCTGCAGGATGCCATGATTAAAATAGTTACTCATCACACTTGCTCACTAAGTCGCAGTGATGGCATCACCTCCAGACACCATCTCGGCCAGGGCGACATCACAACGATTTACCCATCATTCACAAGAGAGTGAAAGGGACACCTTCTGGAAGCTGGCTGATGCATATGTAACTAAACCGCAAATGCCTCTCACCTCGGTGCATGAAGAAAGCTGGTCTGGCTGCAGTGATGTTTATTTTGATGAGTAAATATTATTGTTCGTTTTGTCATTCAAAACTCAAGACACATTTTATCAAAGCTTTTGTCTTGCACTTATGAAAACAATTCAAACAAGATGTTCAATTTAAGGGGGAACACTAATGTTTATACTGTATGAGAGGAGAGATTAGATTAACTACAGTGTGGAAACAGGCCCTTCAGCCCAACAAGTCCACACCAATCCTCCGAAGATCAACCCACCCAGACCCATTCCTCTCTGACTAATGCACCTAACATTACAGACAATTTAGCATGGCCAATTCACCTAACCTGCACATCTTTGGACTGTGGGAAGAAACTGGAGCATCCAAAGGAAACCCATGCAGACACAGGGAGAATGTGCAAACTCCACAGAGACAGTTGTCTGAGGCAGGAATTGAACCAGGGTCCCTGGCGCTGTGAGGCAGCAGTGCTAACCATTGAAACACCGTGCAGCCCCAGTGGCTGGGAGTTCTGATTGATACTATAATTATTGTGTTCCCCGAGGACCAGGAGGTTGCTCTCCCATTTGACGGAGATGACTGGTGGTGAGTTTACCATGAGGGTCACCACATCTTAGGCAAGGGATGAAATTGAGTAGGTAAGACTTTCATGGTGACCTCAGCTAGTACAGGAATTGAACCCTTGCTGTTGGTATCACTCTGCATCACCACCCAACTAAGCTGACTGTGGCTCTGCAACCAACAATTAGTTGCCAATTGCAGAGAGGAGTTGCCAAGAAAGCACACTAGTTAATATTGATTGACAGTTAACTGTCAGGCCTTACTTTAAATTTAAAGAGGCAGATTGACGCTAATTAGTCAAGGCACTGGCCTGAGAAATGAGCCAGAGAGTTCTGTCACCACTTCTCATAAGAAGGCTCATGCAAAGAGTCAAATATCAATCAGCAGCATATTAGGAGTAGAGGGTAGGATGGAAATCTGGTATTTCATTGGAAATCCAAAAGCAAGTTCATACGACTTCCTGTAACTCTTTCAAGATCTTACAACCTGGTGGACACTGATGATATGGCAAAGGGTGTGATGATAGCATGATCTCAATGCTAACATGTAAAGGGGCAATCCAAAGATGACAATTACTGGAGGATAGAGTCAGAAGTAACACAGGCAAACAATGCCAGTGCAGTATAAAGACCAATATAGGGTAGACCCTATTTTCTTGGCACCTCACTTCATGGACGGCTGGGGATTAAGCAGTGGGGGAGAGCTACCTCTTTCCATCAATGAGGGCAAGAAACCTCTTGTTGATCCAAGAAGGCCATAACACAAGGTAAGCATGAGATCGGAAACACTGTATCATTACCATGAATTTAGTGCAGAAAGCCATTTGTTGATTAACCAGCTCAGGAAAGGTGAGAACATTCAGCTACATCCTGTAGTGCACATTATTGTCCTCGTCGGTCCACTTTGTCAAGCCTACAGCATCACATCCCTCCTTGCGAACAGATGCAGTTGTTCTCCTACCTGTCCTCATATCCCCATGTATCCAGTACTCCCACTCACTCTCAGCCTCCATGCCACCCTTATCAAACACACTCCATCCACTGGGTGAACATTTGCAATTTCAGTCACTCATTTCAGTCCGTTCTCACTGCTAATAAATGCAACGGATGAGGCATTGGAGAACAATGGAGTTTTGATGTTCGCTTCATTGAATATGGAGAAGCGCAGACGTCCCAGCAATCTGGAGAGACTCCTGCTTGTCCTAAGCCTGTTTAGCAAGGCCCACTCTCACCATGGTAGTTCAAAACCTGCCATTCAATAGATGGGGTTTGTCAGAAGGAACTTCTTGGAGATCTAGTTCTGAAGAAGATTGCTCCAAATGGGGTGTGTAGATGAAAGATGGGCAGTAGATAGAGTGAATAGAACATCATGGGATAGTACTTGAGTAGCAATGAGGAAGCGAATAGGCTGCAGAAGAATTTGGACAAGTTAGGAGAGTGGGCAAAAAAAGTGGCAGATAGAGTGCAACATGGGAAAGTGTGAGGTCATGCACTTTGGTGGGAAGAATAGAAACAGGACTATTTTCTAAATGGGGAGAAAGTTCAGAAATCTGAAATGCAAAGAGACTTGGGAGTTCTAGTCCAGGATTCTGATAAGGTAAAGTTGCAGGTTGAGTCAGTAGTTAGGAAGGCAAATGCAATGATGGCATTTATTTTGAGAGGACTTGAATATAAAAACAGGGATGTACTTCTGAGGTTCTATAAGGCTCTGGTCAGACCACATTTCGAGTATTATGGATAGTTTTGGGCCCCATATCTCAGCAAGGATGTACTGGCCTTGGAACCTGTTCAGAGGAGGTTCACAAGAAAGATCCCAGGAATGAAAAGCTTCATATATGTGAAAATTTATGGACTCTGGGTCTATACTCGATGGAGTTTAGAAGGATGAGAGGGGGATCTAATTGAAACTTACAGAATACTAAAGAGTGGACAGAGTGGACATTGGGAAGATGTTTCTCTTGGTAGGAGAAATTAGGACCTGAGGGCACGGCCTTAGAGTAAAGGGAAGAGCTTTTAGAACGGAGATAAGGAGAAACATCTTCAGCCAGACAGTGGGGAACCTATGGAATTCATTGCCATAGGACACTGTGGAGGCCAGGTCATTGAGTATATTTAAGATGGGCTGAAGAAGGGCTTATGCCCGAAACGTCAATTCTCCTGTTCCTTGGATGCTGCCTGACCTGCTGCGCTTTTCCAGCAACACATTTTCAGCTCTGATCTCCAGCATCTGCAGTCCTCACTTTCTCCTTGTATATTTAAGATATAAATAGATAGGTTTTTGATTGCTAAAGGGATCAAGGGCTATGTGGAGAAAGTGGGAGGATGGGGTTGAAAAACCTACCAGCCATGATTGAATGACAGAGAAGACATGATGGGTTGAATGGCCTAATTTCTACTCCTATATCTTACATCTTATGGTAATTGAGGAACAACGTGAATAGTTTCAACTAGCTTGCGCATTTTCATTAATCAGCGAACGGTTGATATCTGAGCAAATGACCTAAACCTAGATATTGCTGCAAGCTCAAACTGCTGAAATGATGCAGCTAAAGTAACCTTCAGGGTACCACATTGTATAAGCCTTTTGTGCTCTTTGACACCATGAAGTAGGGTGGCATGGTGGTTCAGTGGTTAGCACTGCTTTACAGTGCCACAGACCTGGGTTCAATTCCAGCCTCGGGCGACTGTCTGTATGGCGTTTGCACATTTTCCCCGTGTCTGCGTGGGTTTCCTCCCACAATCCAAAGATGTGCAAGTTAGGTGAATTGCTCATGCTAAATTGCCCATTGTGTTCAGGGATGTGTAGGTTTTGTGGATTAGTCAGGCAATATGTAGAGTAATAGGGTTGGGGGAATGGGTCTGGATGGGATGCTCTTTGGAGGATCAGTGTGGACTTGTTGGGCCAAATGTCTTTGTCCCGCACTGTAGGGATTCTATGAAGTAGGAGATTGCTGCTCCAATCCTCATTTTAGGTTGTGAGTCATTTTGTCTAATGTGGTCAAGGAAAACTGCGAGGAGATCCAACTCAGAGACCCTTGTTTTAAACAAGACAGAGTTTATTGTACACGAGCAATCAGGTACAAGTCACTTGGTATCTTAGACATTACTACAAGGGGGTCTTGTGGTTCAATGGTAACGTTGCTACCTCTCAGCCAGGAGAACTCAAGATCAATTAATAACATGTCTGAACACATTGATTAGAAAGTATCTAAAAGAAAAATTGTTAGACGGCGAGGAGACCTTGATGGTCAGTCTGTCATCTTCAACGATCCTGAATTATTCTTCTTTTCCTGCCCATGATCTTATAAAATCAATAGATTGGGTGGAGCTTATTTCTATCTTCAACATTAACCCTTTCGGTTCCATTGCCTTGTACAATACAACACAATTGTCCAAAATGTGAATGTGCAATTCAATTATTTTCCATCATTTTCTACTGATAGAATTAGGCAATCAGGTTTGAGCTATGCAGCCCAAGCCAGCAATGAATTAAATGGAACTAAGCAGGCAGGAACTACAGCGGTGAGTATTAAATTGTGTCAAAAATGTGTATAAGCTGAGTTATGAGTCATTTCTCATTCAAGGTTAAAGTAAGTGTCACTTGAGCAAAGTATTTGAAGTCAGTAGTCGCCAATGAAATCATCATCCAGAAAAGAGCCTCTGTCATTCCTTCCTCTTATGAACTTCATAGTTTGGTTCAAAACCAACTCCACAATTTTAGTTCCTAAACTAGGCTGTTACTGGTAAGACAGGTTACCTGTTCACACAAACGTAAAACGTCCTCTGATAATTGAAGAACAGTGAATTTTCCTTTTGCCCTGGTCAATGTTCATGCCTCAAACAACAGCAAAAGAGAATATTTGACTAATTATCTCAGGTGCTGTGTTTGGGATATTAACTTTCGCCAAAGTAGTTGCCATGTTTTCCTACTCTGGGATGTGTTAGAGGTGGTATAAAAAGGCAAGTTCTTAATCCTTTTAATCCCAAATTTGGTATCAGCTTGTCACTAATTTACAATTTACCAAATGTTCTTTCTTTGTGTTTTTAGTCTGGATGATGTCTGAGCTCTGAGCTTTTCAGCTGAAAGTCTCAATTCAAAATGATAATATATTGAGTTCACATTATAAATCAAAAATCATGACCTTTGGAGAATTTTAATGCACAATAGTCTCTTGGCCAACCGGTTCAAAAAATAAACTTCGCTTCAAAAAGTTGAGCAACAGCATTGACAACACAATATTTTCAGATTGTAGAAATTGAATTTCGAAGGACAGAGAAATCCATTCTATTGTTTGATTAGAATCTGAAGTTTGTTGCTTATTTAACATGAGGTAATATCACAAGAATTGTGTATACGTATCTGTTTTAAGGGAGTCATTTTGCATACAAAAGAATGTTTTGATAGAAATAAAAACAAGAAAGTGCTGGAGACAGCGAAGAAGGTTACCTCAGAGTATAACGGGATCTTGATCAGATGGACCAATGGACCTAGGAGTGGCAAATGGAGTTTAATCTAGATAAATGTGAGGTGCTACATTTTGGAAAGGCAAATCAGGCAGGACACTCTCACTAAACAACCCACAGCCCTGTGGCCGACCATTTCAACTCCAACTCCCCCTTCCCCAAGGACATGCAAATCCTGGGCCTCCTCCACTGCCAAATCAAATCCACCTGCCAGCTGGAGGAAGAATGCCTCATCTTCCACCTCAGGACACTTCAACCACACGGCCTCAACATCAACTTCACTAGTTCCCAAATCTCCCCATCCCCCACCTCATCCCAGATCCAACCCTTCAATTTGGCACTGCCCTCTTAACCTGTCCCACCTGTCCATCTTCCTTCCCACTTATCCAACCCCCGTTTATCTCTCATCCCCCTTCCCAACATTCCTGATAAAGTGCTTATAGCTGAAACATTGACTCTTCTGCTCCTTGGATGCTGTCTGACCTGCTTTGTTTTTCCAGTGCCATCCTTTTCGACCCAGGACTTATATACTGAAAGGTAAGGTCCTGGGCAGTTTTGCTGAACAAAGAGACCTTAAAAGGCACCTGGATGGGTATATGAATGGGAAGAATTTAGAGTCCCATGGGCCAAGTGCTGGCAAATGGGACTAGATTAGGATATCTAGTCGGTATGGACGAGTTGGACCATACTGTTTCCATGCTGTAAATCCATATGACTCTATGACTCTAAACTCAGCAGGTCTGGCAGCATCTGTGAACAGAGACAGAGTTAATGTTTCGAGACATGTGACTCTTCTTCAGGATGTTCTACAAAAGTCATATTGTACTCAAAATGTTAATTGGTTTCATTCTCCACAGGGGCTGCCAGTCCTGCTGAGTTCCTCCGGAATCTTTGATTAGATTAGATTACTTACAGTGTGGAAACAGGCCCTTCGGCCCAACAAGTCCACACCGACCCGCCGAAGCACAACCCACCCAGACCCATTCCCTTACATTTACCCCTTCACCTAACACTACGGGCAACTTAGCATGGCCAATTCACCTAACCTGCACATTTTTGGACTGTGGGAGGAAACACAGACACAGGAAGAATGTGCAAACTCCACACGGACAGTTGCCTGAGGTGGGAATTGAACCCGGGTTCCTAGCGCTGTGAGGCACCACTGTGCCACCGTGCCACCCACTTAGCTTGAAAGTTCATCGAAAAATTTAGTCTAACCAAGCATTGCACTGTCTCTTACTGAGGAAACCTGAGTGTAATTGATTTTCATGAGTTTTGGGGTGAAACATATGTAAATTGTCTCAATTGTTTGAACTGCTTCTGGCAACAGCCAATGCTGTATCAGGCTGTAACTTAAAAGCGGGAACTGACATCACAAGATATGTTCTGTCTATCAAGATGTAAACTACTGTGTCTGGGAGGAGCTAATCAGTTCTCCCCATATCCCATGCATTCTCCAAACGTCCCTCAGATTATGCAATGTGCTTCAGTGATTGTCCTTCATGTTAGCAGCACACTTAATCTGAAATTGAGCCTGATTGATTGTCTATTCTGAGACCCTCATGAGACAATCATGTAAATAATGGGTAGTACAGAACTTTAGATTATTTAAAGGTTGGAAGTAGTTGAAGCTTTTATCTTGAACTCATCAGGACTAAAACACAAGAAGCAGACTTGATAAAAGGGATAAGACGTTATCCAGCTGACAGATGGGTACCAAAACCATCCTGTGTGATAATGGCTACCTATATCAAATCATCAATGATCCAATCCTGACTTTGTAATAAAGTCTGCTGATAAGGGTGCTGCTGTTGTAGTCTGGTGTATTAGCCTCTACATTGCAAAGACTGAGCGACAGCTCTCAGATGCCTCCTCCTGTCCACCCCTGGACCATGACGCCACCTTGCACATCAGGTCATTGTATCAACCGCAGTCACTGACCTCATTTCATCTGGTGATCTTCCCCCTCACCGACTGCCTCCAAGTTGAAAGTCTCCCAGCCCCACATAGCTCGCTTCTAACTCCTGAAAATCCACAAACAGGACTGCCCAGGCACACCCATTGTTTATGCCTTCTCCTGCCCCACAGAGCTCATCTCTTCCTCCCTTGACTCGGTCTTCTCTCCCCGATCCAATCCCTTCCACATATATCCGCAATTCCTCTGTCTCTTTACATCAGTTTCAGAATTTCCAGTTTGCGGGCTCCAGCCGCCTCCTCTTTACCATGGCCATGCAATTCCCTCTACATGTCCATCCCCCATCCCAAGATGGTCTCGGGACTCTCCGTCTCTTCCTGGAACAAAGGCCTGAACTGTCCCCACCCCCATTCCCAGCCCCCTCCACTATCCTCCTTTGTCTGGCTGTGCTGATCCACACCCTCAACCAGGTCCCATCCATCTCCTACACTTCGGCCCTCACACCCCACTTCCCTCCTGCAACAGCAATAGGGTTCCCCTTGTCCTCACCTACAATCCCACCAACATCCACATGCAGATGATCATCGATCACCTCCAGCGATATGCCACCATCAGATATATATTCCCCGCCCCTCCCTTGCCCACTGGTCCACTCTTCCTTTGCTCCCACCATCCATCCTGCAACTGCCAAAGATGTAACACCTGCCCATTTACCTCCTCCCTCCTCAGTATCCAAGGGCCCATTCAGGTAAAGCAACGCTTTACCTGCTCTTTTCTCAATCTAGTCTACTGCATTCGCTGCTCACAATGTGAGCTCCTCTACATTGGGGAAACGAAGCATAAACTGTTCGCAGAACACCTACATCCTGCCTGCAAAAAAAGACCCTGAGCTTCCAGTTGCCTGCCATTTTGACACACCACCCTGTTCGCTGACCAACATCTCTGCCTCAGGTTTGCTGCAGTGCTCCAGCGAAGCTCAGAGCAGGTTGGAAGAACAGCACCTCATTTTTCATTTAGGGACCCCACAGCCTGAACTCTCTCATGTCTGAGCCCCCAACCCACACACCAGACTTTGTTATCACATAGTCAGGCATTATGCACAACCAATTGTTAGCCAGTAACAGTCTCCATGAACATGGAGACCGTGGGCGGCACAGTGGCACAGTGGTTAGCACTGCTACCTCACAGCGCCAGAGACCCGGGTTCAATTCCCACCTCAGGCGACTGACCGTGTGGAGGTTGCACATTCTCCCTGTCTCTGCGTGGGTTTCCTCCGGGTGCTCCGGTTTCCTCCCAGAGTCCAAAAATGTGCAGGTCAGGTGAATTGGCCATGCTAAATTGCCCGTGGTGTTAGGTGCAGGGGTAAATGTAGGGGAATGGGTCTGGGTGGGTTGCGCTTCGACGGGTCGGTGTGGACTTGTTGGGCGGAAGGGCCTGTTTCCACACTGTAAGTAATCTAATCTAATCTAATATTTACTCTCCCAGCCAGATCGTTATCGACTCCTTTGTCTGTCTAACTGTTCTGGTCTTTCTTTGGGCTCTATCCCCACTTATCATTTACTCCATACCCCTCCCCCCACCCTATCTTCTGCATAAAAACTGACATTTTTGTAGCTACACTAGTTCAAGGAAGGGTCATTGGACCCCAAATGGTAACTCTGATTTCCGTTCACAGAAGATTCTAGACCTGCTGAGCTATTCCAGCAACTTCTAATTTTGTTTCATCACTCATCGTATATCAATAACGCCAATGAAAGTTCCACAATTAATGGACCAGAAATCGTTTCAAGTCTGCCTCAGTTTACCCTGCATGTCTGGGATGTTTTGACAACAGCGAAAGCTACCTGCCTCGCGCTGCTACCATGTGGTAAATCCATGAGTGGCTTTCTACACAAACACAATACTGTTGTCAAGTCAAGAAGGATATGTTTTATTGAAGTTTTACAGAGGGGAAAAACATGCATTCACACACTGCACCTTTTCCAGTTGATAAAAAACACAGAAACACAGAAACATAGAAGATAGGGCCGGAGGACGCCATTCGGCCCATCCAGTCTACTCTGCCATTCATCATGATCATGGCTGATCGTTCAACACAAAAACCTAACCCTCCTTTCTGCCCATAACCTTTGATCCCATTTGCCCCAAGTGCTATATCTAGCTGCCCCTTGAATACATTCAATGTTTTGGCATCAACTATTTCCCATGGTAATAATTTCCACAGGCTCACTACTCTTTGCATGAAGAAATGTCTCCTCATCTCTGTCCTAAATGGCCCACCCTAAATTCTCAGACTGTGACCCCTGGTTCTGGACATGGCCAACCATCAGGAACATTGTCCCTACATCTACCCTGTCTCGTCCTGTGAGAACTTGGTAAGTCTCTATTAGATCCCCCCCTCACTTGTCTCACCTCCAGCAAAAGCAATCCTAACCTTGTGAATCTCCCATCATATATCAGCCCCATCATCCCCGGGATAAGCCTGGTAAACCTTCACTGCACTCCCTCGAGAGCAAGAGCATCCTTCCTCAGAAAAGGAGATCAAAACTACACACAATGTTCCAGGTGCAGCCACACCAAGGCCCTGGATAACTGCAACAACACATTCCTGCTTGAAACATTGTGCAATGAAGGCTAACATACCATTTGCCTTCTTTACTACCTGCTGCACCTGCATTCGTAAATTCAGCGACTGGAGCACAAGGGTACCCAAGTCCCACTGCACACTCCCCTCTCCCAGTTTACAGCTATCCAGGTAGTAATCTGCTGTATTGTTTATGCTTCCAAAGTGGTTAGCCTCACATTTACCCAAATTATACTCCATCTGTCATTGATTTGTCCACTCACCCAACCAGTCCATATCATGCTGAACAATCTCTGCATTCTCGTCACAATTAACCCGGCAACCCAGCTTGGTATCATCAGCAAACTTTGAGATGTTATACTTTGTTCTCTCACACAAAACACCAATATATATTCTGAATACCTGGGATCATCGCAGAGAACATGGTGGCACACTACTATTTACTGCTGACCAATTTGAAAAAGATCCATTAATTCCAAATCTTTTGTTTCCTCTCTGTGGATCAGTATTCAATCCACCTCAATACACTTCCACTAATCACAGAAACATCAACATTGCAAAATAATGTTTTATGATGGACTTCATCAAATGCAGAAGAAGTTTATGGAGTTTGGTAAACTCACACTGTCACTGACACTGAGATACTGACCTCACACTGCCACTGACACTGAGATACTGTCCTAACACTGTCACTGACGCTGAGATACTTACCTCATACTGTCACTGACACTGAGATACTAACCTCACACTGTCACTGACACTGAGATACTGTCCTCACACTGTCACTGACACTGAGACACTTACCTTATACTGTCATTGACACTGAGACAATAACCTCACACTGTCACAGACACTGAGATACTGACCTCACACTGTCACTGACACTGAGACACTAACCTCAAAATGTCAATGAAACTAAGATTTTGACCTCACACTGTCAATGACAATGAGATTTTGACCACATTCAGGCACTGACACTGAGACACGAACCTCGCACTGCCATTGAAACTGAGAAACTAATCTCACATTGTCACTGACACAGAGAACAAACCTCATGCTGTCACTGACATAGAGATACTTACCTCACACTGTCACTGACACCGAGATACTAACTCCACACAGACACAGACACTGAGAAACTAAACTCACACTGTCACTAACACTGAAATACTGATCTCACACTGTCACAGACACTATGAAACTGACCTGACATTGTCACTAACTCTGAGATACAAACACCACACTGTCAACGATGCTGAATTTACACCGTCACTGACGCTGAGAAATTAATCTCACATTGGGCAGCACGGTGGCACAGTGGTTAGCACTGCTGCCTCACAGCACTAGAGACCCGGGTTCAATTCCCGCCTCAGGCGACTGACTGTGTGGAGTTTGCACGTTCTCCCCGTGTCTGCGTGGGTTTCCTCCGGGTGCTCCGGTTTCCTCCCACAGTCCAAAGATGTGCGGGTCAGGTGAATTGGCCATGCTAAATTGCCCGTAGTGTTAGGTAGGGTGTAAATGTAGGGGTATGGGTGGGTTGCGCTTCGGCGGGTTGCGCTTCGGCGGGGCGGTGTGGACTTGTTGGGCCGAAGGGCCTGTTTCCACACTGTAAGTAATCTAATCTAATCTAACCTCACGCAGTCACTGACACTGAGAAACTAACATCACATTGTCACAGACACTGAGAAACTAACCTCACGCAGTCACTGACACTGAGACACTGTCCTCACACTGTCACTGACACTGAGAAACTAACATCACATTGTCACAGACACTGAGAAACTAACCTCACACTGTCACTGACACTGAGATACTGTCCTCACACTGTCACTGACACTGAGACACTAACCTCACACTGTCACTGACACTGAGATACTGTCCTCACACTGTCACTGACACTGAGACACTAACCTCACATTGTCACTGTCACTGAGATACTTAACTCACACTGTCACTGACACTGAGATACTGACCATACACTGTCACTGACACTGAGACATTAACCTCACACTGTCACTGACACTGAGATACTGACCTCACACTGTCACTGACACTGAGATACTGACCTCACACTGTCACGGACACTGAGATACAAATCTCACACTGTCACTGACTCTGAGACACTAACCTCACACTGACACTGACACTGAGAAACTAAACTCACGCTGTCACTGACACTGAGATAACCACACAGCATTACAGACACCGAAATACCGAACTCACACTGTCACTGACACTGAGATACTAACCTCACACTGTCACTGACACTGAGATACTAATCTCACAGTGTCACAGACACTGAGATACTAACCTCAAACTGTCACTGACCACTGAGACACTAACCTCACACTGTCACTGTCACTGAGATACTGACCTCACACTGTCACTGACACTGAGATACTGAACTCACACTATCACTGACACTG
This sequence comes from Chiloscyllium plagiosum, assembly GCF_004010195.1. NCBI lineage: Eukaryota > Metazoa > Chordata > Chondrichthyes > Orectolobiformes > Hemiscylliidae > Chiloscyllium > Chiloscyllium plagiosum. The sequence continues at coordinate 9,173,664 of NC_057740.1, forward strand.
AGATACTAACCACACCCTGTCACTGACACTGAGACACTGACCTCAGTCTGTCACTGACACTGAGATCACGACATCAAACTGTCACTGTCACTGAGATACTGACCACACACTGTCACTGAAACTAGGACATTAACCTAACACTTTCTCTGACACTGAGAAACTGACCTCACACTGTCACTGACACTGAGATATTAACCTAAAATTGACACTGACACTCAGATACTGTCCTCAAACTGTCACTAACACAGAGATAATAATCTGACACTGAGATACAGACATCACACTGACACTGAAACTGGTATACGAACCTCATAATGTCACTGATGCTGATATACTGAACTCACAATTTCAATGACAATGAGATACGAACCTCCCATTGTCACTGTTACTGAGATATTGAACTGACTTTTAGACATGAACCTCACAGTAGGAGAATGTGAGGACAGCAGATGTTGGAGATCAGAGCTTATATATGTGTTGCTGGAAAAGCGCAGTGGGTCAGGCAGCATCCAAGGAGAAGGAGAATCGACGTTTCGAGCATAAACCTCATACAGTCACTGACTCTGAGATACTAACCTCACACTGACACTGACAGTGAGATACTGACCTCACACTGTCACAGTCACTGAGACACTAAACTCCCACTGTCACTGACACTGAGATACTTACCTCACACTGTCACAGTCACTGAGACACTAAACTCCCACTGTCACTGACACTGAGATACTTACCTCACACTGTCACTGACACTGAGATACTGTCCTCACACTGACACTGACGCTGAGACACTAACCACACACTGTCACTGACACTGGGATACTGAGCTCACACAATCACTGACACTGAGTCACTAACCTCACACAGTCACCGACACTGAGATACTGACCTTACACTGTCACTTGACCTCACACTATCATTGTCATTGAGATACTAACCTCATACTGTCACTGACACTGAGATGCTAACCTCACACTATCACTAACACTGAGATACTGACCTCACACTGTCACTGACACTGAGGTACTGACCACACACTGTCACTGTCTCTGAGATACACACCTCACACTGTCACTGATGCTGTGAAACTGATCTCACACTGTCACTGAGATACTAACCTCACACTGTCACGGACGCTGAGATACCATCCTCACATTGTCACTGACACTGAGATACTAACCTCACGCTGTCATTGCCAAAGAGGTACTGAACTGACACTGATATTAACCTGAAACTTTCACTGACACTGAAATACTGACCTCACACTATCATTGTCATTGAGATACTAACCTCATACTGTCACTGACACTGAGATGCTAACCTCACACTATCACTGACACTGAGATACTGACCTCACACTGACACTGACGCTGAGACACTAACCACACACTGTCACTGACACTGAGATACTGACCTCACACTGTCACTGACACTGAGATTGTGACATCAAACTAGCAGTGACATTGAGATACTGACCTCACACTGTCATTTACACTGAAAAAATAACCACACACTGTTACAGACACTGAGATACTGACCTCACACTGTCACTGACACTGAGATAAAAACCTCACACTATCACTGACATGCGATACTAACCTCCCACTGTCACTGACATGCGATACTAACCTCCCACTGTCACTGACATTGAGATATTAACCTCACACTGTCACAGTCACTGAGACACTAACCTCCCACTGTCTGACACTGAGATACTGAACTCACACTGTCACTGACACTGAGATATTGACCGTACACTGTCACTAACACTGAGATACTGACCTCACACTGTCACTGACTCTGAGATACTTACCTCACACGATCACTGTCACTGAGATACACACCTCACACTGTCACTGACACTGTGATACTGATCTCACACTGTCACTGAGATACTAACCTCACATTGTCACGGACGCTGAGATACCATCCTCACATTGTCACTGACACTGAGATACTAACCTCATGCTGTCACTGACACTGTGATACTGATCTCACACTGTCACTGAGATACACACCTCACACTGTCACTGACACTGTGATACTGATCTCACACTGTCACTGAGATACTAACCTCACACTGTCATGGACGCTGAGATACCATCCTCACATTGTCACTGACACTGAGATACTAACCTCAACCTGTCGTTGCCAAAGAGGTACTGAACTCATACTGATATTAACCTGAAACTTTCACTGACACTGAAATACTGACCTCACACTGTCACTGACACTAAGAGACGAGCCTCACACTGTCACTGACACTGAGATGCTACCCTCACACTGTCATTGTAATTGAGATTTTAACCTCATACTGTCACTGACACTGAAATACTGACCTCACACTGTCACTGACACTGAGATGCTAACCTCACACTGACACTGACGCTGAGACATTAACCACACACTGTCACTGACACTGGGATACTGAGCTCACACAGTCACTGACACTGAGTCACTAACCTCACACTGTCACCGACACTGAGATACTGACCTCACACTGTCACTTGCACTGAGACACTGACCTCACTCTGTCACTGACACTGAGAT
>NC_057740.1:9176710-9206360 GCF_004010195.1 Chiloscyllium plagiosum
GTCACTGACACTGAGACACTAACGTCATACTATCACTGACATTGAGATACTAACCTCACACTGTCAATGACACTGAGATACTGACCTCACACTGTCACTGACACTGAGATACGGACCTCACACTATCACTGACTCTGAGATATTGACCTCACATTATCACTGACACTGAGATACTAACCTCACACTTTCACACCACCGAGTCACTAACCTCTCACTGACACTCACACTGAGATACTGACCTCACACTGTCACTGACACTGCGAGACTAACCTAACACTGTCACTGACACTGAGATAATAACCTCACACTGTCGCTGACACTGAGTCACTAACCTATCACTGACAACACACACTGAGATACTGACATCACACTGTTACTGACACTGAGATACTGACCTCACACTGTCACAGACACTGAGATACTGAAATCACACTGTCACTTACACTGAAGTACGTACCTCCCACTATCACTGACACTGAGATACTGACCTCACACATTCGCTGACACAGAGTTGCTAACCTCAATCTGTCACAGACACTGAGACAGTATCCTCACAATGTTACTGACAGAGATACTAACCTCACCCTACCACTGACACTGAGATACTAACCTACACTGTTACTGACACTGAGATACTGATCTCACACTGTCACTAAGCCTGACATACTGAACTCACTCTGTCACTGACACTGAGACATGAACCTCAAACTGTCACTGACACTGAGACATGAACCTCAAACTGCCACTGACACTGAGATACTAAACACAGAATGTCACTGACACAGAGATAATAACCTCACACTTTAATAATACTGAGGTACTAAATGCACACTGTCACTGACACAGAGTTACTAACCTCACACTGTCATAGACACAGAGATACTAACTTCACACAATCACGTACCTGAGATACTGAGCTCACACTGTCATTGACACTGATACTTTGACCTGACACTGTCACTGACACTGAGAAGCTGACCACACACTATCACTGATACTGACATACAGTCCCCACACTGTGACTGACACTGAGATATTAACCTCACACTGTCACTGGCACTGAGACACTGACCTCACTCTGTCACTGGCACTGAGATCCCGACATCAAACTGTCACTGACACTGAGATATTGACCTCACACTGTCACTGACACTGAACTCTAACCTCACACAGTCACAGAACTGAGATACTGACATCACACTGTCACTTACACTGAAGTACAAACCTCCCACTATCACTGACACTGAGATACTGACCTCACACATTCACTGACACAGAGTTGCTAACCTCAATCTGTCACGGACACTGAGACAGTATCCTCACTCTGTCACTGACACTGAGGTACTAACCTTACACTGTCACTGACACTGAGATACTAACCTCACACTGTCACTGACACTGAGGTACTAACCTCACACTGTCACTGACACTGAGATACTAACCCCACACTGTCACTGACACTGAGATACTAACCTCACAAGATACTAACCCCACACTGTCACTGACACTGAGATACTAACCCCACACTGTCACTGACACTAGGGCTCTCCAAGTTTGCAGTGCCACTGTGTTTTCTGACTTTAGTCTTCCTTCACTTGTGGATTGTACTGTGTCGTTTATAGTTTTGATTAATCGGAGAGCTGCAGATGCTGGTGTGTCTGAGTCGAAAAGTGGTGCTGGAAAAGCACAGCAGGTCTGGCAACATCTGAGGAGGAGGCGAGTGGATGGTTTGTGCATACATTCTTGAACATTCCTGATGAAATAATTCATCGGCTCTCCTGCTCCTCAGGTGCTGCCTGACCTGCTGTGCTTTTCCAGCGCCTCAGATTTGATTAATAGTTTGTTGCATGTTAAAGAATTGCATGCAGCTTTACAGGTACAGAGTAAACTCTCCTAAAGTTACAATGCTTCTCTTTGTCATATGATCTCTTTCATCATTCCAATGAGTGTTATTCACACTTCCAGATATAATATTCTCAAATCTTTCTGTTACATTGCTGTTCAGCTGTAACTGGTAGTTGGATGCCTTTTGTATTGTTTACATGCAGAGTTAAATTTAAATCTAGCTTGAATGCACCATTACATGGCCATTAACAGCCAACAAAGGACCTTTCACTGGACCTTTAATGAGCAGTTCTTTCATTTGTAATTGCAAATGTTGAATTGCCACATGTTTGGTGAAATTTACTCGGAAGATTGCTTTGTAACAATCTGTTTAATTAATACAGAATATCAAAACTGACTGATTAAATTAATCATGTACAAACTATTGTGCTTATGATATAATAATGGAGTGATTAATAATGAATCACTGTTTTCTTAAGAATGAGCCACTTGAGTGATGTTTGAAAATAATATTCATTTCCACATTAGAAACAGTCTAGTTGAGGACTTCATGTTTTATGGGCTGATTTTGACTGTGTTTTATGTTCAGAAAAATCTTGTATGGAGTTTTAAATTAAAATTAGTTTGACCTTTCCGTTGGATTATTTTTTTTCCTCTACTGTATGTGGGCATTGCTGGCTGGACCAGCATTAAATGCTCACCCGAACTGCCCACAAAGCACATTGCTGTGGGGCTGCAGTCACATCTAGGCCAGATTAGAAAGGCAGTTTTCTTCCCTAATGGACATTAGTGAACCAGATGAGTTTTTGACAACAAATGACCACAGATTCATGATCATTATTAGACTTTTGATTGCAAGTTGTTTACTGAATTCAAATTTCACCCTATGCCCTGGTGGGATTTGAATTAGGGTCTCCAGAATATTCCTTTGGTTTCTGGATTAACCACACAGCAACTACGCTGCTACACCATTGCCTCCTCACATTTATTAATTAAAAAAACACAAAATGGGAACTGTCCTTTAGTTCTGGCAGGACTGTTAGTTAAAGAGAAGAAATGGATTCAGGTGTAGTGTTGTCTATCAGGCTTGCTTTATGCTCACCTCTTACATTTGAATGAACAGCTTGCAGCTTACCACTTGACAATTCAGAGCCTTGAACATCTTCTCTCCAGTGGGATTTTAGTGCAAAGTAAAGAACTGCAGCACTGTTAGGGGCACCTTTCCGATGAAGTGTTAAAATGGGTCGAGGAGAAACATCCTTTGAAATTACTTTTAAGAACCATTAAAGATCAGCAAGACCACTTACAGTCAGTTCTTCCATAATGCGATGGTTGTGTTCTTGTGCAACCCATTTGATAGAAAAATCACACTTTTGAAACAGCGCTTAAAGTGTTGCCGATGTAATCGTGTTACAGCTAACACCTGCATTAAAAGTTTGTGGTTTATAAATAGGGTCCCCAAATCATCAATCACTTTACAGTGAATTTGCATTGAGGAAATGCGCATCATAGCAGAATAACCTGTATGTGTGCGACCGGAGGAGATGGGGAAGATACTAAATGAGTATTTTGCATCAGTGTTTACTGTGAAGAAGGATATGGAAGTTAGAGAACTTGGAGAAATAAATAACAACATCTTGAAACATGTCCATATTGCAGAGGAGGAGATGCTGGACATACATAAAGGTGGATAAATCCCTGGGGCTTGATCAGGTGTCCCCTAGAACTGAGTGAAATCTAGGGAAGTGATTGCTGAGCCCCTTGCTGAGATACATGCATCATCGATAGCTGAAATGCTGGAAGACTGGAGGTTGGCTAATGTGGTGCCACTATTTAAGAAAGGTGGTAAGGACAAGCCAGGGAACTATAGACTAGTGAGCCTGACATCGGGGGTGGGAAAGTTGTTGGAAGGGATCCTGAGGCACAGGATTTACATGTATTTGAAAAGGCAAGGTCTGATTAGGGATAGTCAACATGGCTTTGTGCGTGAGGAACTGTGTCGCACATACTTGAGTTTTTTGAAGAATAATGAAGAGGATTGATAAAGGCAGAGCAGTGGACGTGATCTATATGGACTTCAGTAAGGCATTCAACAAGATTCAGCATGGTAGACTGGTTAGCAAGGTTTGATCACATGAAATACAGGGAGAATTGGCTATTTGGATACAGGACTGGCTCAAAGGTAGAAAACAGAGGATGGTGACGGAGGGTTGCTTTACAGACTGGAGGCCCATGACCAGTGGAGTCCCACAATGAATGGTGCTGGGTCCAATGTCTTTTATCATTTATATAAATGATTTGGATGTGAACATAAGAGGTATAGTTAATAAATTTGCAGATGACATCAAAATTCGAAATGTAGTGGACAGCAAAGAAGGTTACCTCAGAGTAAAACAGGATCTTGATCAGATGGGTCAATGGGCTGAAGAATAGCAAATGGAGTTTAATTTAGATAAATGTGAGGTGCTGCATTTTGGGAAAGCTATTTAAGGCAGGACTTATACACTTAATGGTAAGGGAGTTTTGCTGAGCAAAGAGAACTTGGAGTGCAGGTTCATAGTTCTTTGAGAGTGGAGTTGCAGATGGACAGGATAGTGAAGGAAATGTTTGGTCTGCTTGCTTTTATTGGTCAGAGCATTGAGTATAGGCATTAGAAGGTCATGTTGTGACTGTGCAGGACATTGGTTAGGTCATTTTTAGAATATCGTATGCAATTGTGATATCTCTGTTATAGGAAGGATGTTATGAAACTTGAAAGGGTTCAGAAAAGATTTACAAGGATGTTGCCAGGGTAGGAGGGTTTGAGCTATAGGGAGATGCTGAATAGACTGGGGCTGTTTTCCCTGGAGTGTTGGACACTGAGAAGAGACCTTATACAGGTTTATAAAATATGAGGGACATGTTTAGGGTAAATGGCCAAACTATTTTCCTTGGGGTGGGGGCGTTCAAAACTAGAGGACATAGGTTTAGGGTGAGAAAGGAAAGAGTTAAAACGGACCCAAAAGACAACTTTTTCACACAGAGGGTGGTGTGTGTATGGAATGATCCGCTAGAGGAGATGGTGAAGGCTGGTACAATTTCAATATTTAAAAGGCATCTAAATGGGTATATGAATGGGAAAGGTTTAGAGGGATGTGGGCCAAGTGCTGGAAAATGGGACCAGATTAGGTTAGGATATCTGTTCAGCATGGATGAGTTGAACCAAAGGGTCTGTTTCTGTGCTGTACATCTCCATGACTCTAAGATCACTGATTATCCTTGCTTGTGTCTTGACCAATCATCATCTCCCAGCAAGCATGATTATTATTCCGATGATCTGGCCATGGTCTATTCTGATTAGTATGACCTTGCCTTGTGCAGATTGGCTGCCTTGTTTCCAAGATTACATTTTAAAAATAGTTAACCATTCAAAGTCATAGAGTTGTACACCATGGAAACAGAGCCTTCGGTCCAATTCGTCAATGCTGACAAGATATTCTAAATTAATCTTGTCCCCTTTGCCAACACTCGGCCCATATCTCTCTAAACCCTTCCTATTCATATATGCATCCAGATGCCTGTTAAATGTTTAAATTTATCAACCTCCACCACTTCCTGTGGCAGCTCATTCCATACAGACTCTATCCTCTGTGTGAAAACTTTGCCCCTTTTAAATCTCTCCCCTCTCACGTTAAACCATTGCCCTCTAGTTTTGAAATCTGCTACCCTGGGAAAAAGGCCTTGTCTGTTTACCCTCTCTTTGCCCCTCATGATTTTATAAACCTATATAAGGTCACCCCGCAGTCTCTGACACTCCAGAGAAAATAGTCCCATCCTATTTAGCCTCTCCCTAGAGCTCAAACCCTGCAATCCTGGCAACATCCTTGTAAATCTTTTCTAGACCCTTTCAAGTTTTCCATCTTTCCTGTAGCAGGGAGACCAGAACTGAATGTAGTATTCCAAAAGTGACCTAACCAATGCCCGTACAGCAGAACCATAACATTCCAATTCCTATTCTCAATGCACTGATCAATAAAAGCAAGTGTACCAAATGCTTTCTTCACTATCCTGTCTAACTGTAACTTCACTTTCAAGGAACGATGAACGTGCACTTCTAGGTGTCTTGGTTTAGCAGCGCTCCCTGGGACCCTCCATTAAGTGGATAAATCCTGACCTGGTTAGCCTTACCAAAGTACAACACCTCACACTCATCTAAACTGAACTCTATCTGCCAGTTCCTGGCCTATCAGCCCATCTGATCAAGATCCCATTGTACTTTGAGCTAACTTTCTTTGCTGTCCACTACACCATCAATGTTTGGTGTAATCTGCAAACTTGCTAACCATACCTCTCATATTCACATCCAAATTATTTGTATAAATGATAAAAAAAAGTGAACCCAGCACCAATCCTTGTGGCACCCCACTGGTCACAGGCCTCCAGTCTGAAATGCAACCCTCCATCACCAGCCTCTTCAAGCCAGTTATGAATCCAAATGGTTAGTTCTCTCTGTATTCCATGTGATCTAACCTTGTTAACCAGTCCAACATGAGGAACCTTGTCGAACACCTTGCTGAAGTTCATATAGGCAATGTCCACCACTCTGCCATCATCAATCTTCTTCAACACTTCTTCAAAGAACTCAATAAAGTTAGTGAGACATGATTTCCATGCACAAAGCCATGTTGATGATGCCTAATCAATCCTTGCCTTTCCAAATGCATGCAAATCCTATTCCTCAGGATCCCCTCCAACAACTTGCCCACTGACATCACACTGACCAGTCTATAGTTCCCTGGCTTTTCCTTACCACCTTTCTTAAATAATGACACCACATTAACCACCATCCAGTCTTCTATCACCTCACCCATGACTATCAATGATACAAAGATCTCAGCAAGAGGCTCAATTACTTCCTTGGCTTCCCATCAATATCTTGGATACACCTGATCAGGTCCCAGGGATTTATCCATCTTTATTCATTTTATGATGCCTAGCACCTCCTCCGCTGTAATATGGACACTTTTCAAGATATCACAGTTTATTTCTCCAAGCTCTCTAACTTTTGTATCTTTCTCCAAAGTAAATACTGACATAAAATATTTGTTTAGTATCACACCTATCTCCTGTGGTTCCACACATAGGCAACCTTTTCAATCTTTAAGGGGCCCAATTCTGTTCCTAGTTTCTCCTTTGTCCTGAATGTCTTTGAAGAATCTCTTTGGCTCCTACTTAACTCTATTTGCCAAAGCTATCTCAAGTTTCCCTTTTGCCCTCCTGATTGCCTACCCCTACTGCCTTTATATTCCTTTTCTGGTGTTGTGAGCTTGCAAAAGACACTGAATAAATGCAAGTCTTTCTTTCTTCCACTGTCTTGGCACAACTACCCTCCCTACTGTCTGGGAACTTGATTTTGGGTCTTGCCCAGAGTCACGATGTAGTGAGTCATAAGATATATTGAAGAAAACAAACTCAAATATATTGTGTGTGCTGTTTGTCACACCATCTCCTTCAACCATGTGCTGTTGCATACAGCCTGTCTAAACACTTCCTGCTTCGGTTACCTCGACATCTAACACATAATGCGGAATGCAATAGCTTTCAACCACAGGGTGGAATATTCACAAAACACGGAATAAAGAATTCACAACCAAGGGATCAAAGAGATGGAATTTATGCTGGGTTTCTCCTGTTTGGTCAAGTGCGGATGCCCCAGAGCTATAGCAGAAAGACCATCTGTATTGTTTCATAGGGTTTTCAGTGGATCTTATTCCAGAATTGCAACCATTAATGAGGTCAAAACTTCATGGAAATGAATGTTAGAAAACAATGGTGGAGGAAAAACCACTTTTTCCCATGTTAGTGAATTGTCTCAATGCTGTGGACAAAAACGTTTCACAATTAGTACTGAAAAAAGAAACAGTAGACCAAACACCCTTTTTCAAAGATCACGGCTAAAGTTAGAGACAGATTCCACTTTCTGGTCTTGTTCCATATTCCATACCCTTACCTAATCCTAATCTTTGCAATCCAAAAAAAACTATTGTTCTCAGTTTTGAATATATTCATTGACTGAACTGTCCTTTTAGGTGGACAATTTCACTACTCTCTGATTGAAGATATTTCTCAGGCCTAGAAACCTCTAGCTTTAGACTCTTCATTTACTGGGATTGGTTTATGAAAATGTGTGCGGTCAATCACTTTAAAAGGGCAAAATAATTGGCTGTCTCAGTGCGATGGTTGTTCTGAGTAGAGGCCATTACTGCTCAGCTGAGTTTGTGGTTAAGCTGCATTGCAGGATAAGAAATCTTTCTCCATTTTCACAACCTGAGATTGCTACCAGGACTCTGATTTAATTTGATTTGATTTATTATTGTCACATGTACCGAGATATAGTGAAAAGTATTGTTTTATGAGCTATCCAGGAAAATCATACCTTACGTGAGTACATCAAGGTAGAAGGACAGAACACAAAATATAGTGTTAGAGATTAAATTACTTACAGTGTGGAAACAGGCCCTTCGGCCCAACAAGTCCACACCGACCTGCCGAAGCGCAACCCACCCATATCCCTACATGTACCCCTTTTTACCTAACACTACGGGCAATTTAGCATGGCCAATTCACCTGACCTGCACATCTTTGGACATGAGAGGAAACCGGAGCACCCGGAGGAAACCCATGCAGACGCGGTGAGAATGTGCAAACTCCACACAGTCAGTCGCCTAAGTCGGGAATTGAACCCGGGTCTCCGGCGCTGTGAGGCAGCAGTGCTAACCACTGTGCCACCGTACCACCCACCTTTTTACAAGGAAGTTACAAGGAAGAGTTACAAGGAAGGTGCAGAGGAAGATCAAATCTAATATCTGAGAGGTCCATTCAAAAATCTGATAACAGCAGGGAAGAAGCTGTTCTTAAATCTATTGGTATGTGTTTCAAACTTCTATATCTTCTGCCTGATGGAAAAGGGTGGAAGAGAGTATAACCAGGGTGAGAGGGGTCTTTGACTATTTTGGTTGCTTTCCTGAAGCAGCGGGAGATATAGGTGGAGTCAATGGGTGGAAGGCTTTTTTTTTGTGATAGACTGGGCTGCATTCTTAACTCTATTATTTCTTGCCATACCAACCTGAGATGCATCTGGAGAGGGTGCTTTCTATGGTGCATCTCTTAAAAATTGGTAAGAATCATTGTGGGAATGCTGAATTTCTTTAGCCTTCTGAGGAAGTAGAGGCATTGATTTGTTTTCTTGATTGTAGTATCAATGTGGATAGACCATGATAGATCATTGGCAATATCTCCTCCTCAGGACTTGAAGCTCTTGAACACTTCTGTCCCAGCACCATTGATACATACAGGGGCATGTCATCCACTCCGCTTTCCGAAGTCGATGACCAGCTCTTCCTTTTTGCTGACATTGAGGGAGAGATTGATGTCTTTACACCACACCATTAAGCTTTCTATCTCTTACCTGCACTCTGTCTCATCATTGTTTGAGATCCAACCCACAATGGTGATGTCATCAGCAAATCAGTTAGAGCTGAATTGGCCACACAGTTGAAAGTGTATAAGGAGTATAGAAAGAGGCTGAGCATGCAGCCTTGTGGGGCACCAGTGTTGAGGATTATTGTGGAGGAAGTGTTGGTGCCGATCCTTATTGATTGCAGTAGGTGGGTCGGGAAGTTGAGGATCCAGTTGCAGAGGGGAGAGCAGAGTTCTCGGTCTCAGAGCTTGGCTTGTTTGGAATTATGGTGTTAAAGGCAAAACTAAAGTTAATAAATGGAGTCTAACGTAGATGCCCTTGTTATCCAAATGTTCGAAAGATGAGCATTGGGCTAGGGAGATGGTGCCTGCCGTGGCCTACTGTGATGGGAATAAAAAATGGGAAAATGTCATCCCTTCCAACACTGTTATCCTGCATCTTGGTGAGTGGAAATTGTCCGATGTAGTGTGTTAAAGTTATTCATTGGCATGGAGAAGGGCCTCCAGTGATTGTTTTACATCCATCTGACTGACGTCAGCCATTGGGACTGGGGACTAATTATTTCTAGTATTTGAAGTTGCAGAGATGTTTATCATATCGTATTTCTTACTTGAACATATTGTTATCTGATATCAGTGAGAGAGACATGCTAAAGCTCTGGAAAGAACACATTATTGAACAACAAACAGCTGTTAATAGAGGTTCTCTGCCCTGTTCTTAAAATGGATGTGTTTGCGTACCTCCATTGATCTTGCATCATAAATATGTTTTAATTTATTCTTTTCAAAGGAAAGTAGTGATTATTTTACCAATATTACTTATCTGATCAACCAACATAAAAAAAATCGCGGCTCATATTAAACCCTGTGGAAATGAATGTTGTTACTACAATTACTGCAGTAGGCTGCTGAATGTGATGCTGAGCAAAAATATTTTTCAGGGCCAAGATTAATTGCTTAATTTTATCTGAAATGTAAAATTATGGTTTATATTTATATAATGGTTTACAACAACATCAATACTTTACACTGATATACGACCCTTAATGTGATACAGCACCTGAATTTATTTCACAAGAACACTTATGAAATGTGAACTGTGATTTTCAGGACAGACAGTGCCTCCACCATGGTAAAAAAAACACTTGAATTTGCCAGGAACCGCATGTCCCAGCCCCAATCCCAGCTTCTCTCACTTTCTCAGGACTGGGGAAAGTGCAGCCCATGGCTCACACCATTCCAGGAGCTATCTGTCACATTCATGACTCACTGACTCCACCGAAGCAGGGTTTTGGAATTCCTGGTGGGCGTAGCCAAATTGTCGAGATTAGACATGGTCAAAGCAGCTCTGTTAACAGAGCAGTTCTTTTGCAGAGACACCTTTGGAGAGTTGAGATACCCCTATGGGTATGGTCCCAGGACACTCTGGGTGTGGGGGGTGCCAGAGCAGGACCATTGAGGATTTGGGAGGGATGGGGTCATCAATGCTTTGTTTGAAGATGGGATCAGTTGCCTATGAGGTTGTCGAGAATGTTGTGCATGAATGGTACATAAACCCCTTGAAACTAGCTAAATTGTCCAGACTTTTCAACAAATGTCAACCTGTCAACAAATGTCAACCTGTCAACAAATGTCAAAAATGCAAGGGGGTCATCACCTACCAACCATATGAATAGTTTGTTTACAAGAGCAGTTCAGAGCGTAGCAATACTGCAGTGAGTAACTCACCTCCTGACTTCCCAAATCTTGCCCATCATCTACAAGGCACAAGTCAGCTTTAACAACATTCAAGAAACTTGACACTAGGATAAAGAAGCCTGATTGACTAGCAAAATGTCTAACAGCTACAAAATTCACGCTCTCCATCATCCATGCACAATGACAGCAATGTGCACCATTTTCCTCAGCTCAACTTCCAATCCAGCTCACACACCTGAACCAAAAATTCAAGGGCAGGCAACAATAGTTAAATTTTGGAATCATGAAGCCAGGATTTCTACCAATTCTCTGCACCTGTCCCAGGACTGAAAATCAGAGCCATAATGTCCAAATCCTCCAATCTGGGTTAGATGCCAGTCGAGGTTAGATTCCTATTTGGTTTTGAATCTCTACTTCTGATCCATCTCAGACAAAACAAAGTTACCTTTTTACCATTTGACAATTTTTCATGCATGACTTCTAATGTTAAATCATTCCCAACATATTCTGTCAAGCAAACCGTGGAGGCAGCATGGAGATGATCTTCTCTTTAAAGCAACATCTGCCATAGAACCAATGAGTTAAACCACATGAAGCTCCCAAAATCTGTTTGACAAGCTACTGAGAGAAGTGAGTAAGTATAAGGTAAGTGGGTGAGAGGGTGAGATGGATCAGGCAATTGGGGATTGGTATGTGTCCGGGGCTTGTGTAGTTGGGGGCTACATGCCTGTAATTGTGGAGCATAAGTGTAAGAAGTCCTTTCTGGGAGGAGGAGGGAATTCCAGAATCTGGGTGCTAGACAGTCAAAGCTACATCTGAGGTTAGACGGGATTACAAAGGGGGATGAGACCATAGAATAATTTAAAAACAAGAATGAGAATTTTAAAATCAAGACTTACTACATTAAAATTTAGCTAAAGAACTGAACACAATTAATATTTTTTGGAGAATGATAACTTTAGCTGATTTCCTGATTAAAAGCTAACCTGTTACAAAGCGTCCTCAAACAGCAATGAAATAAGTGTTTGAAGCTTCTTATGGAAAGCATTTAGATTGTCTGTTCTCAGCCAACATGGGATCCAAGGGATGTGTCCAAGGGATTATGAGTCAACCACATAACAAGTCAAATTTTAAGGTAGAGGTTGGATAGGCTGGGACTTTTTCCCTGGAGCATAGGAGTTTAAGGGATGATCTTTTCAAAGTTTATCCAATCATGAGGAGCTATAAGGGGCATATTTTAAGGTGAGAGGAGAAAGGGACCTGAAGGGCAACATTTTCACACATAGTGTGGTTCTTATGTGGAATGAACGGCTAGATGAAGGGGTTGATGCAAGTAAAGCTAAAATATCTGAAAAACACTTGGAGATGTACATCAATAGGAAAAGGTTTAGAGGGATATAGGCCAAATGCTGGTAAGTGGGACTAATTTTGTTTGGAAAACTTAATCAGCATGGACGGGTTGGACTGAAGGGTTTGTTTCTTTGCTGTGTGACCCTATGACCAGGGCAGGTACTGTTGGAGATTGTAGATTCTCTTTTTCAAGGGTGGCATGGTGGCTCAGTGATTAGCACTGCTGCCTCACAGCACCAGATACCTGGGTTCGATTTTGCCTTCGGGTAACTGTCTGTGTGGAGTTGCACATTCTCCCTGTGGCTGTGTGGATTTCCTCTGGGTTTTCTGGTTTCCTCTAACAGCCCAAAGCTGTGTGGGTTGGGTGGATTGGCCATGTTAAATTGCCCATAGTGTCCAGGATTGTACAGGCTAGGTGGATTAGCCATGAGGAATGCAGGGTTACAGGGATTGGGTGGAATGCTGTTTGCAGAATCAGTGTGGGTCTGATGGGCCAAATGACCTGTTTCCACACTGTGGGGATTCTATGATCTTTCTGGACACTACAAGAATCATCAGCGCTTTGACAAAGAGCAGCTTCCATGGTCATTTTTCTTTTGCAGTGCCCGACACAAGATAATGAGTTTTATTGAACTCAATTTCCATTGTGAGTAATGTGGAATTTGAACCTATGGCCTTCTGGGTCATTCGTGGAGCAACTATGGTACAGGCTTTTCAGGGGATACTGTTAAGGGACAAATGTGAGTGCAGGCAGAGGAATCCCTACTCCTCGTCAAACAGGGCTGAGGGAGTCCAGGTGCATCTGTTTTATTACTTTCTCTGAGATTCTCCTCTGGTAATGATTGGAGGAAAAAGGAAGAAGCTCTGGATAACAAGAGAAATTATTGGTTACCTGATCAGATAAATAAAACTCGACAGCACCTGGAGAGCAGGAAGTCAAGGCTAACTTGGATTTTAGAGAGGTCAGCCGAAATAATTGAAATCAAAATTTGTAGCAGAAGCACAGCAGGAGATTGAAATAAAGCAACACAGGTCACTTCCAGCGCTCTGTTAAAAATATCTGTGATGCAGTAACCCCAGTGCAGTGATACAATGTACAGTTGTCCTGGTCAGTCCCAGTGCCGTGATTTAGTGAACAGCAGTCCTGGTCAGTACCAGTGCACTGATACAGTGTACAGCAGTCCTGGTCAGTCCCAGTGCCGTGATTTAGTAAACAGCAGTCCTGGTCAGTCCCAATGAAGTGATACAGTGTGCAGCAGTCCTGGTCTATCTCAGTGCAGGGATACAGTGTGCAGCAGTCCTGGTCAATCCCAGTGTAGTGACACAGTGTGCAGTTGTCCTGGTTAGTCCCAGTACAATGATACAGTGTGCAGCTGTCCTGGTCAGTCCCAGTGCAGCGATAAAATGTACAGCACTCCTATTCAGTCCCAGTGCAGTGATACAGTGTGCAGCTGTCCTGGTCAGTCCCAGGGCCGTGATTTAGTGAACAGCAATCCTGGACAGGCCTACTGCGGTGATGCAGTGTGTGGCAGTCCTGGTCAGTCCCAGTGCAGTGATACAGTGTGCAGCAATCCTGGTCAGTCCCAGTGCAGTGATACAGTGTACAACAGTCCTGGTCAGTCCCAGTGCAGTGCCACAGTGTACAGCAGTCCTGGTCAATCTCAGTGCAGTGATACTGTGTGCAGCAGTCCTGGTCAATCCCAGTACAGTGATACAGTGTGCTGCTGTTCTGATCAATCCCAGTGCTGTGATTTAATGAACAGCAGTCCTGGTCAGTCCCAGTGCAGTGATACAGTGAACAGCAGTTCTGGTCAGTCCCAGTGCAGTGATTTAGTGAACAGCAGTCCTGTCAGTACCAGTGCAGTGATTTAGTGAACACAGGCCTGTCAGTCCAGCGCAGTGATACAGTGGACAGCAGTCCTAGTCAGTCCCAATGAAGTGATACAGTGTGCAGCAGTCCTGGTAACTCCCAGTGCAGTGATACAGTGTATAGCAGTCCTGGTCAGTCCCATTGCCATGATTTAGTGAACAGCAGTCCTGGTCAGTCACTTTGCAATGACACAGTGTGCAGTTGTCCTGTCTGGGTCAATCCCAGTACAATGATACAGTGTGCAGCAGTCCTGGACAGTCTCAGCGCAGTGATAGGGTGTACAGCAGTCGTGGTCAGTCCCAGTGCAGTGATACAGTGTGCAGCAGTCCTGGTTAATCCCAGTGCAGTGATACAGTGTGCAGCAGTCCTGGTCAGTCCCAGTGCAGTGATATAGTGTACAGCAGTCCTGGTCAGTCCCAGTGCCGTGATTTAGTGAACAGCAGTCCTGTCAGTCCCAGTGCAGTGATACAAGTACAGCAGCCCTGGTCAGTTCCAGTGCCGAGATTTGGTGAACAGCAGTCCTGGTCAGTCACAGTGCAGTGATACAGTGTGTGGCAGTCCTGGTCAGTCGCAGTGCAGTAATACAGTGTCCAGTATTCCTGGTCAGTCCCAGTGCAGTGATACAGTGTCCAGTAGTCCTGGTCAGTCCCAGTGCAGTGATACAGTGTGCAGCAATCCTGGTCAGTCCCAGTGCAGTGATACAGTGTGTGGCAGTCCTGGTCAGTCGCAGTGCAGTAATACAGTGTCCGGCAGTACTTGTCAGTCCCAGTGCAGTGAAACAGTGTGCAGCAATCCTGGTCAGTCCCAGTGCCATGAGTTAGTGAACAGCAGTCCTGATCAGTCCCAGTGCAGTGACAGAGGACAGCAGTCCTGGTCAGTCCCAGTGCAGTGATACAGAGGACAGCAGTCCTGGTCAGTCCCAGTGCAGTGATACAGTGTGCAGCAATCCTGGTCAGTCCCAGTGCAGTGATACAGTGTACAGCAATCCTGGTCAGTCCCAGTGCAGTGATACAGTGTACAGCAGTCCTGGTCAATCCCAGTGCAGTGATACAGTGTGCAGCAATCCTGGTCAGACCCAGTGCAGTGATACAGTGTACAGCAGTCCTGGTCAGTCCCAGTGCAGTGATACAGTGTACAGCAGACCTGGTCAGTCCCAGTGCAGTGATACAGTGTGCAGCAATCCTGGTCAGTCCCAGTGCAGTGATACAGTGTGCAGCAGTTCTGGTCAGTCCCAGTGCCATGAGTTAGTGTACAGCTGTCCTGGTCAGTCCCTGTGCCGTGATTTAGTGAACAGCAGTCCTTGTCAGTCCCAGTGCACCGATCTAGTGAACAACTGTCCTGGGCAATCTCTGTGCAATGATACATTGTGCAGCAGTCCTGGTCAGTCACAGTGCAGTGATACAGTGTCCAGCAGTCCTGGTCAATCCCAGTGCAGTGATACAGTGTCCAGCAGTCCTGGTCAATCTCAGTGCAGTGATACAGTGTATGGCAGTCCTGGTCAGTCCCAGTGCTGTGATTTAGTGAACAGCAGTCCTGGTCAGTCCCAGAGCAGTGATATAGTGGACAACAGACCTGGTCTGTCCCAGTGTCTTGATTTAGTGAACAGCAGTCCTGGTTAGTCCCAGTGCAGTGATACAGTGTGCAGCAGTACTGGTCAGTCCCAGTGCAGTGATTTAGTGAACAGCAGTCCTGGTCAGTCACAGTGCATTGATACAGTGTCCAGCAGTCCTGGTCAATCTCAGTGCAGTGATACAGTGTGCAGCAGTACGGTCAATCCCAGTGTTGTGATTTAGTGAACAGCAGTCCTGGTCAGTTCCAGTGCAGTGATACAGTGTGCAGCAGTCCTGGTCAATCTCAGTGCAGTGATACAGTGTGCAGCAGTCCTGGTCAATCCCAGTGCAGTGATACAGTGTCCAGCAGTCCTGGTCAATCTCAGTGCAGTGATACAGTGTACGGCAGTCCTGGTCAGTCCCAGTGCTGTGATTTAGTGAACAGCAGTCCTGGTCTGTCCCAGAGCAGTGATATAATGGACAGCAGACCTGGTCTGTCCCAGTGTCTTGATTTAGTGAACAGCAGTCCTGGTCAGTCCCAGTGCAGTAATACAGTGTCCAGTAGTCCTGGTCAGTCCCAGTGCAGTGATACAGTGTGTGGCAGTCCTGGTCAGTCACAGTGCCGTGATTTAGTGAACAGCAGTCATGGTCAGTCCCAGTGCGCTGATACAGGGGACAGCAGTCCTGGTCAGTCCCAGTGCAGTGATTTAGTGAACAGCAGTCCTGGTCAGTCCCAGTGCAGTGATACAGTGTACAGCAGTCCTGGTCAGTCCCAGTACAATGATACAGTGTGCAGCAGTCCTGGTCAGTTCCAGTGCAGTGATACAGTGTGCAGCAGTCCTGGTCAGTTCCAGTGCAGTGATACCGTGTGTAGCTGTCCTGGTCAGTCCCAGTGCAGTGATAAAATGTACAGCACTCCTGGTCAGTCCCAATGCTGTGATACAGTGTACAGCAGTCCTGGTCAATCTCAGTGCAGTGATAAAATGTACAGCAGCCCTGGTCAGTCCCAGTGCTGTGATACAGTGTACAGCAGTCCTGGTCAATCTCAGTGCAGTGATACAGTGTGCAGCAGTCCTAGTCAGTCCCAGTGCAGTGTCACAGTGTACAGCAGTCCTGGTCAATCTCAGTGCAGCGATACAGTGTGCAGCAGTCCTGGTCAATCCCAGTGCAGTGACACAGTGTGCAGTTGTTTTGGTTAGTCCCAGTACAATGTTACAGTGTGCAGC
This sequence comes from Chiloscyllium plagiosum, assembly GCF_004010195.1. NCBI lineage: Eukaryota > Metazoa > Chordata > Chondrichthyes > Orectolobiformes > Hemiscylliidae > Chiloscyllium > Chiloscyllium plagiosum. Next base: position 9,193,708 of record NC_057740.1, read on the forward strand.
AGTTCTGGGCAGTCCCAGTGCAGTGATAAAATGTACAGCACTCCTGGTCAGTCCCAGTGCAGTGATTTAGTGAACAGCAGTCCTGGTCAGTCCCAGTGCAGTGTCACGGTGTTCAACAGTCCTGGTCAGTCCCAGTGCAGTGTCACGGTGTACAGCAGTCCTGTTCAGTCCCAGTGCAGTGATACAGTGTACAACAGTCCTGTTCAGTCCCAGTGCAGTGTCACGGTGTACAACAGTCCTGGTCAGTCCCAGTGCAGTGCCACAGTATACAACAGTCCTGGTCAGTCCCAGTGCAGTGATACAGTGTACAGCAGTCCTGGTCAGTCCCAGTACAGTGATACAGTGTGCAGCAGCCCTGGTCAGTCCCAGTGCTGTGATTTAGTGAACAGCAGTCTTGCTCAGTCCCAATGAAGTGATACAGTGTGCCGCAGTCCTGGTAAGTCCCAGTGCAGTGAAACAGTGTACAGTGGTCCTGGTCAGTCCCAGTGCAGTGATACAGTGTGCAGCAGTCCTGGTCAATCTCAGTCCCAGTGCCTTGATTTAGTGAACAGCAGTCCTGGTCAGTCCAAGTGCATTTATACAGTGTACAGCAGTCCTGGTCAGTCCCAGTGCAGTGACACAGTGTGCAGCAGTCCTGGTCAGTCCCAGTGCAGTGACACAGTGTACAACAGTACTGGTCAGTCCCGTTGCAGTGATACAGTGTGTAGCAGTCCTGGTCAGTCCCAGTGCAGTGATACAGTGTACAGCAGTCCTGGTCAGTCCCAGTGCAGTGATACAGTGTGCAGCAGTTCTGGTCAGTCCCAGTGCAGTGATTAAGTGAACAGCAGTCCTGGTCAGTCCCAGCGCAGTCATACAGTGTGCAGCAGTCCTGGTCAGTCCCAGCGCAGTGATACAGTATGTAGCAGTCCTGGTCAGTCCCAGCGCAGTCATACAGTGTGCAGCAGTCCTGGTCAGTCCCAGTGCAGTGATTAAGTGAACAGCAGTCCTGGTCAGTCCCAGCGCAGTCATACAGTGTGCAGCAGTCCTGGTCAGTCCCAGCGCAGTGATACGGTCAGTAGTCACACAACACCAGGGTATAGGCCAGCAGGTTTATTTGAACTCGAAAGCTTTCGGAGCGCCGATCCTCCATCAGGTGAAGTCACCTCACCTAACAAAGGAGCAGCACTCCAAAAGTCTGTGATTTCAAATAAACCTGTTGGACCATAACTTGATGTCATGTGACTTCTGACTTGTCAACCCTGTGCAACACCGCACCTTCACATCACTGACACAGTGTACAGTGTTCCTGGTCAATCCTAGTGCAGCGGTACTGTGTACAATGATGTCAGTCACTTCCAGTGCAGTGATGCAGTGTGCAGTGGTCCTGGTCACTCCCAGTGCAGTGATACAATGTACAGTGGTCCTTGTCACTCCCATTGCAGTGGTACAGTGTGCAGTGGGCCTGGTCACTCTCAGTACAGTGTACAGTGTGCAGTAGCACCAGTCACTCCCAGTGCAGTGACACAGTGTCCAGTGGTCCTGGTCACTCCCAGTGCAGTGACACAGTGTCCAGTGGTCCTGGTCACTTCCAGTGCAGTGATACAGTGTACAGTGGTGCCAGTCACTCCCAGTGCAGTGATACAGTGTACAGTGGTCCTGGTCACTCCCAGTGCAGTGATAGTGTCCGGTGGTCTGAGTCACTACCAGTGCAGTGATACAGTGTCCAGTGGTGCTGGTATCGCCTGGTAGTAGTTAGATAATTGTGCATTAAGGGTTGTGTTTCTATTTTCCAATTTCTAACCATTTAGTATTATAATTAACAGATCAACAGCCTTGGTACAAGGGAACAGTTACCGACCAGTAAGCAAATCTTCAGGTCGTAAATACGGTCGATGGTAACGTGCAGCATTTGTTTGGATAGGATCCCTGCCTTATTGCCAGCCTGATTGTTAGGCTTGGCTCCCAGTCAAAAGTGAATTTGTCACAGAAGCATAGAGCTGTACAGCATGGAAACAGACCCTTCGGTCCAACTCATCCATGTCAACCACATATCCTAACCTAATCTGGTCCCATTTGCCTGCATTTAGCCCATATCCCTCTAAACCCTTCCTATTCATACACGCATCCGGATGTCTTTTGAATGCTGCAATTGTACTAGCCTCTATCACTTCCTCTGGCAGCTCATTCCATACATTCATCACCTTCTGCATGAAAAAGTTGCCTCTTAGTCCCATTTATATCTTTCCCCTCTCACCCTAAACCAGTATCCTCTAGTTCTGGACTTCCCCACCCCAGGGGAAATACTTTGGCAATTTATCCTATCCAAGCCCCTCATGATTTTATAAACCTCTATGAGGCCACCCTCAGCCTCTGATGCTCCAGAGAAAACAGCCCCAGCCTGTTCAGCTTCTCCCCATTGCTCAAATTCTCCAACCCTTGTAAATCTTTCCTGAACCCTTTCAAGTTTCATAACATCTTTCCGATAGGAAGGAGACCAGAATTCCATGCAATATTCCAAAAGTGACCTAACCAATGTTGTGTACAGCCGCAACATGATCTCCCAACTCCTGTACTCAATACTCTGACCAATAAAGGAAAGCATACCAAATGCCTTCTTCACTATCCTACCTATCTGCGACTCTACTTTCAAGGAGCTATGAACCTGCACTCCAAGGTCTCTTTGTTCAGCAACACTCTCTAGGACCTTACCATTAAGTGTATCTAGTTTCATTTGCCAGCACTTGGTACATATCCTTCTAAACCCTTCCTATTCATATACCCATCCAGATGTTGTAATTGTACCAGCCTCCACCACTTCCTCTGGCAGTTCATTCCATACACGCACCACCCTCTATGTGAAAAAGTTTCCCCTTCGGTCCCACTTAAATCTTTCCCTCTCACTCTAAACTTATGACCTCTAGTTTTGGACTCCCCTACCCTGGTAAAAAGACCTTGTCTATTTACCCTATCCATGCCCCTCGTGATTTTATAAATCTCTGTAAGGTCACCTTCTCAGCCTCTGAAGCTCCAGGGAAAACAGCCCCAGGCATTTAGCCTCTCCCTATTGCTCAAACTCTCCAACCCAGATGAGGCTGCAGTATTATGTGGGAGGGTAGATGGAGTAGTGGTCATGCCCTACTCCCAGGAGGGTGGGCTGAGTCTGGGCCTTTCTGATTCAGGGAAGTGCGGTTGTGGTGGGGCTCCAATTTCTCACCATGAAGGGTATTCAGATACCAGGAAATGAGGGGATGATTCACTCCCCATTCCAGATTCAGGAGGCACGTGGATTTAACAAGGGATTTAATGCCAACGAAGAGCTAATTTTAGGAAATGGTGGGTGATGTGCCTTTCTCTGCTCCCAAGCAGTGTTGAAAATTCACTTATTTACTTGCTGAATCTACTCTTACCTTCCTTAACCTGCCATGTTTCTCAAGCTTGCATGGGACACTTGCTATCTGATTGTAATATTTAAGACTGAGACAGACAGATAGGTTCTTGAGTATCAAGCAGATCAAGAATTACAGGGAGAAAGTGGGAGAACGGGGTTGAGAAACTTATAGGCTATGATTGAATTGTATAGCAGACATGATGGGCTGAGTTGCCTAATTTCTGTTCCTATGTCTTATGGTATTATGTAATATTTAAGCCACCAGCCAGTCTCCTGGCTCCTGTCTTGCATCCATTCACACTGAGAATGACAATTGAGATTTTAATTTTTTTGCACTGTAGCAACCTTTCTGATGTCATTTTTTGGGGTTTGAAATTCATTGGTTGAGTGAGCAAGCGACTTGCAGAGAACCAATTCACACTTATTGTTCACGTTGTAGGTTAGTAACCACATGAGCATGGTATTACAGCAGTTAAGTGCAGTGTTAATATCCCTTTATTCTAATATTAGCTACTGAGTATATGCATAAGCAAATATGTCATAGATAAGTCAGATCATATGACGCCTGAGTCTGTAACATTCCACAGGTGTCCTCTCTTACAATACCTTAACTATGGCTTTGGTTATTAAAACTTATTAGTCATGGAACCCCTACAGTATGGAAACAGGCCATTCAGCCCAGCGAGTCCACACTGCCCCCTGAAGAGCATGCATCCAGACCCATGCCCTTATCCTATCCCTGGAACTCTGCATTACCCATAGCTAATCCACCTAGCCTGCACATCTTTGAACTGTGGAAGGAATGGTCACAAGAAGAGTGTTATTCCAGACACATGGAGGACTCACTGCTCTTCTTCCAGTCTTACAAAAGCATTTTCAACATCATCTAAACAATGCAACAGATGGGCTTTAGCATTGTTTTATCCAAAAGGATAGCGGCTGCTACAATGTAGCACTCTCTCGATACCATGAACTGAAATATCATCATAAATGGTGCGCTGATGACCTGAGATTGGGTTTGAACACAAAGCCTCAAAACATAAAATCATGAGGGGAATGGATAGGGCAAATAGACAAGGTCTTTTCCAAGGAAGTGGGGGAATCCAGAATCAGAGGGCATAGGTTTAGGATGAAAGGGGAAAAATTTAAAAGGGACCTAAGGGGCAATGTTTTCATGCAGAGGGTGCTGTGTGTATGGAATGAGCCACCAGAGGAAGTGGTGGAGGCTGGTACAATTATAACATTTAAAAGGTATCTGCATGGGTGTGTTTATAGGAAGGGTTTGGAGGGATATAGGATAAATGCTGGCAAATGGAACTAGATTAGGTTAGGATATCTGGATGGCATGGACGAGTTGTACTGAAGGATCTGTTTCCGTGCTGTATATCTCTATGTCTCTATGACTCTACTACACCTGACTCTGATCAGACAGAAAACTGCTCTTTTAATTACACATGATGTTTCTGGTTAAACTTGTAATGCAGGATGAGATAGAGCGCTCTCGATGCAGAAATTCAGGGAGAGAGCAGCTAAGGGGACCATCCCAGAGGATATGCTCCCTGTTCACAACATCAACCACTTATTCATTTGTGTTTCGAGCTTTTGCTTGAAGATTGGGGTGTAGCAGTTTTAGGTGTTGGACCCGCTTTTAAGTTTTGTCAGATTTCCTGAATGTCCAATAAGGTGGGTTCCATGTATTTGCTCTGCTCTGTCAGAGACATTGGCAGAGGATTACAGACAGCAGGGAAGGTGGAACTTCCCAGGCAATCTGTCTACAATTCATAAGCTGCCAAAAAATATTTACAGAGTCCATTGAGGTAAGGAAAACATAAACATTTTTTTAAGAACGATCTTTCTGTGGCTTTATCGTGCCACAAGTCTACATGAGAGAGTGTAAGGTCATATGGCACTTTATTACTACAAATGATGATGAATATTGAGTCATAGAGATGTACATCATGGAAACAGACCCCTTGGTTTAGCTTGTCCAAGCTGACCAGCGATCCTTCGTTAACCCGGTCTCATTTACCAGCATTTGGCCCATATCCCTCTCAAATCTTCTTTTTCAAATATCCATCCAGGTGCTTTCTAAATGTTGTAATTGTACCCACCTCCATCACTTCCTCTGATTTCAAAAACAAAGCAAAAACGTATAAAAACAGTCGTTACTGCAGCAAGAAATTAAGGAAATCAGCTCCAGCACAGAAATAAAAATTGAAAAAGGAGCAGCTCTTTCATATTAGCAGATCACGGGTCAGTCTTAACCATTTAATCCGACAATTCCCATGTGGGTCTACCTGTCAGGTGTTCCACAGGGTGATGAATCCCATCTTCTGTCTTATACCTGATCTACCCTAGAGACTGGAAGGTTTTGGCCACAATTGAGTGACTCAGAAGCCACGAAGACAGGCTGATTAGATTAGAACATAGAACATAGAACATAGAAGAATACAGCACAGTACAGGCCCTTCGGCCCTCGATGTTGCGCCGATCCAAGCCCACCTAACCTACACTAGCCCATTATCCTCCATATGCCTATCCAATGCCCGCTTAAATGCCCATAATGAGGGAGAGTCCACCACTGCTACTGGCAGGGCATTCCATGAACTCACAACTCGCTGAGTAAAGAACCTACCCCAAACATCCCGAAACTGCACACAATACTCCAGATGTGGCCGCACCAGAGTCTTATACAACTGCAACATTACCTCAGTACTCTGGAACTCAATTCCTCTACCAATAAAAGCCAGTACGGCATATGCCTTCTTCACCGCACTATTTACCTGGGTGGCAACTTTCAAAGATCTGTGTACATGGACACCAAGATCCCTCTGCTCATCCACACTACCAAGTATCCGACCATTAGCCCAGTACCCTTCAGACCATTAGATTCCCTTCAGTGTGGAAACAGGCCCTTCGGCCCAACAAGTCCACACCGACCCACCGAAGAGTAACCCACCCAGACCCATTTTCCCTCTGGCACTATGGGCAATTTAACATGGCTAATTCACCTGACCTGTAAATCTTTGGACTGTGGGAGGAAACCAGAGCACCCGGAGGAAACCAGAGTACCTGGAGGAAATCCACACAGACACGGGGAGAATGTGCAAACTCCACACAGACAGTCGCCCGAGGCTGGAATCGAACCTGGGTCCCTGGCGCTGTGAGGCAGCAGTGCTAACCACTAAGCCACCCATGATCTTGGGGCACAATACCTCGCGTCATTAAGATAATCCTGGATCTGCAAAGGACTAGAATAAAAAATTCCCACTCCTCATTATCCTTCAGTGGGCCTGAAGTGCTTATGGCTGTCAGTCACTGTGATTTGACCCCAAGTGTCCCCTAATTTGTTAGAATTCCAGATTAATCTCCCCTTTATCATTCAACCACACCCCTTCTGTCCTTTACTGTTCGCAACAAGAGTAATTAAAAACAGAGATTCCCACCCTACATGGAGACCTTTTCCAACTTCTGTATTTATGGTTTTTAAAACGACCTAAATCAACAAGATTTTCTTGAAATACATATACAGATCAGATCTGAGAAATGAATAGAAAGGTAACAGTTTGAAAGGATCGGTGTGAGGTAGATGGTGAAACATTGTTGCTGTTAAATTGGGTGATTCCGGTAGCATTGACTGCCATTGAACAATTGGCTTGGGGTTTCTGGGGTCTGTAGATTAAGCAGGCCAAAAGGAGTTTTCTGGCTTCCTGGTTGACTGTGGTTTTTGTATAGTGATTTACCTTCAGCAATCCGAGAAAGAGGCATGCTTTCCAAACCTTGCTTTTTTGAATGCAAGTGCAGGGATGTCGAATGGGGTGATGCTCACAGTTGTAATCAACACTGTACCCTCTAATCCAGTCATCGAAGAACACCAGACTGGCACAGGCACCAGAACAAACACACACACACACAGACACACTGGCACAGGTATGCACCAGACTGGCAAAGCCACACACCACACTGGAAAACACACACCAGAGACCGGAACACACAGACACCAGACTGACACAGACACACGCCAGACTGGAACACGCACACTCACCAGACTGACACAGGCACACGCCCGATTGGAATGCACTCACACACACCAGACTGTAACACACACACACCAGACTGACACACACACACACCACATACCAGACTGGAACACACACAACCATACTGACATAGACATGCACCCAATTGGCACAGACACACATGTCTGTCACAGACACACGCCAGACTGACACAGACACACACCAGACCAGCACAGGCATTCAGCAGACTGGCACGGAGACACAACAGACTAGAACATATATACCAAGACTAACACAGACAAACTAGACCAGTGCCCCCACCAGAAATGCAAATAGTGTTAAATCCTTTCTCTTCTATATTTAGAGATAATCAAGTCTTTTTGTTTTGACTGGAGTGTTTTCATTTACCTCTGTTTCCACACTCAAATAGTTATGACAAAAACCTAAGCTCATTTATCAAGATTAGACATGTGGAGGAAGGGGAGAGAGCAGAATGAGTAATACTGCAGCCCAAACTGAATCAGTTCTCTTGAAAGGGGATTTGGTTGGACAGCAGACTGCAGCAATCCCTGCATGAGGACTGTGGGCAGCTGGAGATGTCATTTTTCCAGGATTACGGCTGACCTTCAACCGAAGGTAATCCCTGCAGAGAATCCAATCATATATGATTTTAATAGAATTCTGAATTTCTGTTTCATAAATCTTGCGTGCAGAATTGATCATATTGGATGACACTAGCATTGAAGTAGTTGAGTATCTATTGAACTGAATTGATTAAGCTATAATTTATCTGTGGGTCAATTAACCAATGTGTGCTGACGAGAAATCTCTTCTCTTCAGCTTCTATGAGAATCAAAGCAAAGGGGATGCTGTGTTGTCCTTTAGTCTATTCACTTTACTCCTGTCTTCCACAAAAATCCCAGAAGAAAAACATCTGTAAAACTTCGAAAGGACGTATACTCATCTTTACATGAAAATAGAATGCCAAGACACACAATACAATTTTTGTCCCTTCGCAGTACTTAATTGCAGGACACGGAGAAAAGGAGTGGCATTCTGAGTGGAACCTTCCAGGCCCATATACAGTGTGCTGGGAGGGCTCAAGTGAACTCCATTCATCAGGATGGTGATGGATCAGAGCCCCACCACATTGCTGCCTCCTACAGGCCTGATTGGGATTAACTTAAGCCCCAGCTTCCCACTCACTGCCAACTGAGGCCCTCACCGACAAATGAGGCCCTCAAGATGTCAACTTGAACGCTTCATCCTGCTAATCTAAACCTATTTCACCTGGGGACTAACCTGACTGCTTAGTGCCAGCAGGTCGGGAACTGGGAGATATGGCCCAGGGGAGTGCTCCTTCGTCTACTCTAATGTCTTGGGGATTCACCTCCCCTTTACCTTGCTTTCAGCCCCCTGCTATCTCTTCCCCAAATCTCCTACCACAGACCTCACCCTGCCTGTGGGTGATCTCCATCCTGAGAGTCTGGGGGCTGGTCGCTGGGAGTGGAAAGTGGGGAGCGGAGGGTTGAGGGATGCAGGGCAGCAGCTGTTACTGCTGTCAGAGTGTTGCAAGGATCAGATAACTGATGGCAAAGACTGATACTGAAAGGTTCTGCAGCATGGTCCTGCAAATCTTGAGACTTGCTCAGCTGAATCTGTGCCAATCTGGTGAATGCCTACACCAGTCTGGTGAGTGTCTGTGTCAGTCTAATGTGTGTCTGTGTCAGTCTGATGTGTCTGTATCAGTCTGGTATGTGTGTGTTCCAGTCTGGCGTGTGTCTGTGCCAATCGGGTGTATGTCTGTGTTAGTCTGGTGAGTGTCTGTGTCAGTCTGGTGTGTGTCTGTGTCAGTTTGGTGTGTCTGTGTCAGACTGATATGTGTGTGTTCCAGTTTGGTGTATGTCTGTGTCAGTCTGGTGTGTGTCTGTGTCAGTCTGGTGTGTCTGTATCAGTCTGATATGTGTGTGTTCCAGTCTGGCATGTGTCTGTGCCAATCGGGTGTATATCTGTGTTAGTCTGGTGAGTGTCTGTGTCAGTCTGGTGTGTGTCTGTGTCAGTCTGGTGTGTCTGTATCAGTCTGGTATGTGTGTGTTCCAGTCTGGCATGTGTCTGTGTAGGTCTGGTGTGTGTGTTTGTGTCAGTCTGGTGTGTGGCTGTGTCAGTCTGGTATGTGTGTGTTCCAGTCTGGCGTGTGTCTGTGTCAGTCTGGTGAGTGTGTGTGTCAGTCTGGTGTGCCTGTGCCAGTCTGGAGTGTGTCTGCGTCAGTCTGGTATGTCTATATCAGTCTGGTGTTTGTGTGTTCCAGTCTGGTGCGTGTCTGTGTCAGTCTGGTGTGTCTGTATCAGTCTTGTATATGTGTGTTCCAGTCTGGCGTGTGTTTGTGTCAGTCTGGTGTGTGTCTGTGTCAGTCTGGTGTGTCTGTATCAGTCTGGTATGTGTGTGTTCCAGTCTGGCGTGTATCTGTGTCAGTCTGGTGAGTATGTCTGTCAGTCTGATGTGTCTGTGTCAGTCTGGTGTGCCTGTGTCAGTCTGGCACGTGTCTGTGTCAGTCTGGTGTGTCTGTATCAGTCTGGTATATGTGTGTTCCAGTCTGGCGTGTGTCTGTGTCAGTCTGGTGAGTGTGTGTGTCAGTTTGGTGTGCCTGTGCCAGTCTGGTGTGTGTGTCTGTGTCAGTCTGGTGTGTCTGTATCAGTCTGGTATGTGTGTGTTCCAGTCTGGCGTGTGTCTGTGTCAGTCTGGTGAGCGTGTGTGTCAGTCTGATGTGTCTGTGTCAGTCTGGTGTGTCTGTGTCAGTCTGGTGTGTCTGTATCTGTCTGGTATATGTGTGTTCCAGTCTGGCGTGTGTCTGTGTCAGTCTGGTGAGTATGTGTGTCAGTCTGGTGTGTGTATGTGTGTGTGTGTCAGTCTGTTGTGTGTCTGTGTCAGTCTGATGTGTGTATATGTTCCAATCTGGTGTGTGTATGTGCTCCAGTCTGGTGTGTGTCTAGACTGTCCAGTCTGCGATTAAAAAAAATAAAAAATTTAATCAGAGGGTATGGGTTCTACATTTATTGACCATCACTTTTTGTGCATGACAAAAGGTGGTGGTGAGCTGTCTTCCTGAGCCACTGTGGTCCTTATAGATAGACCCACAATGCTTTTCAGGAGGGAGTTCCAGAATTTTAAACAAACTGCACTGAGGGAATATTCTCAAGTCAGGATGGTGAGTGGCTTGGAGAGGAACTTGAAGGTGATGGTGTTTGCATATGTCTGCTGTCCTTGTCCTTCTAGATGGAAGTGGTCATAGGTGTGGAAGGTGCTATCTGAGGATCTTCAGTGAATTTCTTCATCTTGTAGATAGTACACACTGCTGTTACTGAGCGTTGGTGTTGGAGGGAGTGACAAATTGTGGATGTGGTGCCAAACAAGCTGGCTGCTTTGACTTGGATGGTGTCAAGCTTCTTAGATCTTATTGGAGCTGCACTCATCCAGGCCAGTGGGGAGTTTTCCATCATAAGATATCCGTCTTTTAGATGGTGCACACTCTTTCTGGGAAGTCAGGAGGGGAGATACCCACTGCAGGATTCTTAGCCTCTGTTCTGTTTTTTGTAGCCACAGTATGTATATTGGCTAGGCGAAAGTGAGTACTGCAGATGCTGGAGATCAGAGTCAAGATTAGTGAGGTGCTGAAAAAGCACAGCAGATCAGGCAGCATCTGAGGAGCAGGAAAATCGACGTTTCAGGCAAAAGCCCTTCATCAGGACCTTCATGTATATTGTATAGTCCAATTCAGTTTCTGGCCAATTATGACTCCAAAGAAAAGAACACAGTTGCATTCCACCACATTCCTTCTATCAGCATCACTGCACTTAAGCATTGATTATTTAATGAGTGAGCTAAGGGAATTGGTTTTGGATGTGTATTTGGTGACACTTTCTCAATGTGCTGTCCGTGTTGCAGCATGGCTCCCATTTTAGAGTAGCAGTGTGTGTTTCTGGTTCTGTCTGAGGGGATGATGGTTGACACTCAGTATTTGGCTGATGGATCGATTACCGGAGATGTAGCAGACTACGATGGAATGAAAGAACGTGACTGCTGGCATGGTATTGACTAACAAGATGCAGCTTATGGTAACACAAAGGTGCGCACTGAGGAAGAGAATTCCCTTTCTCTCATGAATTTGACCCTATTCAGATTAGTTAATCTACTTGTGGCTAGCATAGCAGCAGCATAGGCAAGTCTGGAATCTTTCTGCTTGTCTCCGGCAAGTGAATGAGATCAAGATGTTTCTCTTGATAGTGAGGGCTTGGTAACTGCTCTTAAATGGCATTGCACTGCAAACTCTGAGATGTTGCTTATATCTGCATGAGCAGCCTGAAAGAACAGATTAAAAACTCTAAGAGCACCGCTCACTTTGATAGCTATGAGAAATTGCCTTGGTGATGGTCATTGCTACAGCAGCTTGCAGACAGGAACATAAAAAATAGGAACAGGAGTCGGCTATTCTGCCCTTCAAACCTATGCAATATCATCATGGCTGCTCATCCAACTCAGTCCCCTGTTCCTCTTTTAGCCCCCACACCTTTTCAGCCCTTTCACCTTAAAAACAATATCTATTATGTTAGTGATTCACTGGAACTATAAGTAGAGCACGAGGTAGATGGAATGCATACGAGAAGAGACAGAACACTAAAGTAGGCCTCTCAGCTCCACAGTTAGTTTATAGACTGCCTTCCCTCGCTCACGACTCTGAGTCATGTGACCCATTCCCTAAAATGGAATGCACGCATCTAACAGACATAACACCCCTCCTTCTTTATTTCAATACTCTAAGAATTTTATATCCAACAATTATAACTATTCAAAGTTGTGAGAAGATTTGTAGCTCGGGTGCTTGTTGTTGTGGTTCTGTTCGCCGAGCTGGGAATTTGTGTTGCAGACGTTTCGTCCCCTGTCGAGGTGACATCCTCAGTGCTTGGGAGCCTCCTGCGAAGCGCTTCTGTGGTGTTTCCTTTGGCATTTATAGTGGTTTGTCTCTGCCGCTTCCGGTTGTCAGTTCTAGCTGTCCGCTGCAGTGGCCGGTATATTGGGTCCAGGTCGATGTGCTAGTTGATAGAATCTGTGGATGAGTGCCATGCCTCTAGGAATTCCCTGGCTGTTCTCTGTTTGGCTTGTCCTATAATAGTAGTGTTGTCCCAGTCGAACTCATGTTGCTTGTCATCTGCGTGTGTGGCTACTAAGGATAGCTGGTCGTGTCGTTTCGTGGCTAGTTGGTGTTCATGGAT
>NC_057740.1:9206532-9215142 GCF_004010195.1 Chiloscyllium plagiosum
CTTTTGTGTGTGTTGGGGTGGTTGCTTTCGTAGTTCAGGACTTGGTCTGTGTGTGTGGCTTTCCTGTATACCTTTGTGGTGAATTCTCCATTAGGTGTTCTCTGTACCATCACATCTAGGAATGGGAGTTGGTTGTCCTTTTCTTCCTCTCTCGTGAATCGGATTCCTGTGAGTGTGGCGTTGATGATCCGGTATGTGTTTTCTATTTCTGTGTTTTTAATGATTACAAAGGTGTCATCCACATATCTGACCCAGAGTTTGGCGCTCATCCACAGATTCTATCAACAAACACATCGTCCTGGACCCAATATACCGGCCACCGCAGCAGACAGCTGGAACTGACAACCGGAAGCGGCAGAGACAAACCACTATAAATGCCAAAGGAAACATCACAGAAGCGCTTCACAGGAGGCTCCCAAGCACTGAGGATGTCACCTCGACAGGGGACGAAACGTCTGCAACACAAATTCCCAGCTCGGCAAACAGAACCACAACAATTATAACTATTATACAGGCATTATAGCCACCATATGGCCATCATCAGGAATATTTACAAAAACAGAACATGGAAAAGAAAACAACCCTTCCGTAGACTCCATTGACATGATCCGTCTCTCAGGGGGACAACGATCCCTAGAAGGCTATCTTCTTGTCTAGGAACCTTTTCTAGTGCAGTCTCCTGTGCTTCCGGAAGGCCCTACTGTTCTGCAAATACATCCCTCTCTGATTGGCTGTTGTTGTCCTATGATGCTGCTGTTATCACTTCGCTGGGTAGAGCCAACTCTGACTCGGAGTCACATGATTTGGTCAACACCACTGGTTCTATCTGGACAAGTTCGGTATACTGAGGGACCTCCCACCATTGGTGAGGTGCGGTGACCAGCTCGTCCGTGTGTATTCTCCACACCAGTGAATTCCTCGTCAGCATCCCCGCATACGACAATGGTCCTGGATATTACTATTGGAATCTATTTTTACCCAGTTGTAAAATTCCAGGCCCACGCGGTCTCTCTTCTTTGGAATATCCTCAACCTTGAGGTTCCTGCCCTTCTGTCCATCTGTCCAACTTGATCTCACTCTACCACCTTTTTGATGCCTTCCAGGCTCAGTAAGCTAAACCTGGTTCTTAGCTGATAATTGAACATTAAGAACGCCGGCCATCAAGCTGAGGAACTTGATGAGCCACCAGCCTAGTGGACACTCCCCCTTGTGATGCCTTTGAGGTTTGTACAAATCTCTCCACCTAGCCATTTGTTGCAGGGTAATACGGAACCAGTCTCAGGTGTCTGACTTCATGATTTTCAGGTACTCTTTGAACGTTTGCACCAAAAACTATGGACCATTGTCGGTCACAAGTTGCGCAGGATTCCTGAAGCTGGCAAACATTTCATCCAGTTGATCTATTGTCCCTTCTGCTGATACTAACCTTGTGACTGCCACCTCAGGCCAGGGGCAGAAAATTTCTCCCGGAAGGTCATCTGCAAGATGACCTACTCCTTGCCTCCTTCAAGGCGTATGGTCTCTCTATGTTCTGCCAGGCATGCTTTATTCCTTGAGGGAGTTGGACCAGGGCACCCAAGTCTGGAAACACTGTCTTTCTCTACAATACTTCAGGTGGTGAAAACGTCTCTCCAAGACGAGCAACACGAATCACTGGAGAAAACTTGAACTATAACCACGTATAGCAAAGCTCCAATGAACAGTACAATTGCCTCAGCAGCCAGAAAAACTAAGCCAGCAATTAATATGGACATAATTCATGTTTCTAAATGGCTGTGGTAAAGAAGTGTTCAGGTATATTGCTAAGTTACACTGTACAAGGTTATAACTGGGGGATGGCATCAGGAAATGGCAGTGATGGCTTCAAATCAATAACTGCTAGACATTTGCAACTTGTTCTTTCGTGTTCTTCCGGTGATTATGAGGCATGTACAGCATCCACCTTGTTTTAACATATGCATGAAATAGATGAAAGAGTGTACATTTTTGACATAATGATGGACAGGAGTGTAATTCAGAGCAATCCCTCCACCTACCCCATCACCCCACTCCTCTTAAGGCACTGTCCCTGAGAGAATTCAATGGCTGGCATTTTCAGTGGATCCATAAAATATGACAGATTTGCAACCTTGGCGGATTCCCAGAATAAATACACATTAACTTTCAGGTTGTGTAACAAATTCACTGCAGTTCAATTGACTCTCTGACCCAACTGCTGTATTAGCACCACATTCCTCCATAACTAACAGGTATCTGGGATTGCGATCACTCTGTACGATGCTAAAAATGAAAGCAGGCACAAAATCCGAAAAGACACTCTTTCGCTTTTACTTCTGATATGAGCACGAGATCACCAGTCGTGTTAAGATAGCATACAGCTATTGGCTTGTTAAAGTTATTGGCTTGAGATAGTGACTTGGACCCAAGTCTGACTCAAGTAATATTTTTGATAAATGGCTTGACTTGGGAAAGAAAAGGTTACTTGACTTGACAGAATTAACCTGGTGACATTTCTCATTTTCTAAAAGAAGAGCCAGTGGAATCTATTCATGGCTTGAATGACATGGGCATTGTGGTTCAGTTGGAGATTGGCAGTGGTGAGATCGTAGCATAGAATCCCTGCAGTGTGGGAACAAGCCACCCGGCCCAACAAGTCCACGCCAACTCTTCCAAGAGCATCCCACCCAGAATCACCCCTCTGCCCTATCCCTGCATTTCCCATGGCCAATCTACCTGATCTGTATGTCTTTGGGAGGAAACTTTGGGAGTGTGGCAGGAAACTGGAGCACCCAGAGGAAACACGGAGATCCCAGAGATCAAGAAAAGGGAAGTCGAATTCTGCAGTCAAATTCTGATTGATTGATCCAATGAGAATCTCAAGAGTGAGCAGTGAGATGCCACTTGTGCCAACATCCCAAATTTCACCTCATTTCTACGCTGTTTCCTGTCCAACCACATGCTGGAGAGAAAACTGATGACTCCAATTGTCGGCATGAAAATCGAGAGGTCCCTGGCCACTCCAGTCTGCATAAAGCACCTGAAAATCTTGCTTCATCCATGACAAGCACCACCAACATGCCATGGTATATTCCATGTGCAGTGACTGCCGGAGCCCACATCCACAGTGGTGGCATAGGACAGGTACCAGCCTCACTGCATTCTCATGGCATCTCTCCAATCCAGTATTGCATTTCAATGCTTTATTTTGGAGCTTTACCTGTACCTTTCATTGTCATTCTGCTGGAAGAACACTTTGCTTAAGAGACAGAGACCCTATATTTCAGGACGAAAGCAGAAATTGCTGGAGAAACTCAGCAGGTCTGGCAGCATCAGCGGAGAGAAAGCAGGCTGACCATTTGGAGTCCTGTGATGTTTCTTGACAACTATTCTGGTTACTGGACTTGAAACTTTATCACTGTTTTTCTCTGTCCACAGATGCTGCCATTCCTGCTGAGTTCCTCCAGCAGTTTCTGCTTTTGTTTCAGAACTCAAGCATCTGCAATCCGTTGGTTTATTTCCGTGCATCTCAGGAATCCATGCTTGCTTTGTTAACTCTCACTCACTTTGCTCTTGCTTAGATGCTCACAGTATTTCTGCCTCCTCTTTCCTTTGTACATGTTGCCCCCTCAGATTTAAGGCTCCTTCTGTCTTGCTTTGCTTTTTAACACAGACTCAAAGCTAGGCAGCTTGCCATGGTTTTCAGCAGTGATCAGACAAGAGAATGTACATCTTGCTGTGTGTTATGTCAAACTCATACCTGCAGCATGTGCCAGCTGCTCCCATGGCAAACGTACTGTATGTGCTTCAGCCAAATGGATACATCTCAACATCTAAGGGAGGTAACACTCAGTCAGGCCAATAGAGACACCATGCAGTCAGGGAGTAAGTCACGGGCAATGTCTGATATCAGTCCAGGAGCTTAGGCACTGTCACGCGACTGTTTGGCACATTCATGATGGGGGGGTGTACACATTACTTTAGTTCAGAAGTGATCCACATTCTGCTCTGTATATCCAGTGCAAGCAGGTCAGGTGAATTGGCCATGCTAAATTGCCCTTAGGTTAGGTGCGTTAGTCAGAGGGAAATGGGTCTGGGTGGGTTACTCTTCGGAGGGTCGGTGTGGACTTGCTGAACCGAAGGGCCTTTTTCCACACTGTAGGGAATCTAATCTAATCTAAACTATTCAGAGGTTTGTGGTAAGTGAGGAGGGGATGCTGCACAAATAGCAGTCAGGGTCTAGGTCACTCAGCAGTCAGGACTGCCCATCCAAGTTGATCAGTGGGAGTAGAGTCCAATCAGTCCTAGGGATCAGATCAATGAACGTCAAGGGGATGTTGGGGTTATCCGTGGCCACAGATGTGATGGAGAAGTTGGGAAAATTAATTCTGGGATTTGGAGGCAGCATGCTGGGATGAAGAGGCGCAATATTTGTGATGAGAGGTAATTCAACACATAAAAGTGTGAGATAATATAATGCATTTTAGGAACACTGCATCACTATGGTTGCAAAAACAGAGATTGCTGGAAAAGCTCTGCAGGTCTGGCAGCATCTGTGGAGAGAAATCAGTTAATGTTTCAGGTCCAGTGACCCTTCCTCAGAACTGGGCTGTATTTGAGAATAACGTGAGGTTGTTTGCATGAGCAAATACATTAATCACACATTCACAATTTAAATCTGAAGTCAACAATAATCATAGCGCCCTGCATGTGAATTGTGGGATACTAATCATGGCTGGGACTCCTGTGGTGCAGAGGCAGTGTCCATACTCTGAGCCAGGAAACCTGGCTTCATAATCCCATCTGCATCAGAGGTGTGTAATAACATTACTGACCAGGTTGACAAGAAAATATCTGCAAATCCTGATCACAAGTAATCTTGATCATGTCATTGGTCATTACTGATTTATAGTCATCTCAGTAAAGCAGAAGTTATCACAGATGATTCACAAAGACTAACCAAAACCATAGGTTGCATTGACATACAGAAACATAGAAAATAGGACGAGGAGTAGGCCATTCGGCCTTTCGAGCCTGCACCACCATTCAATATGATCATGGCTGATTAAGCAATCTCAGTATCCCATTCCCACCTTCTCCCCATACGCCTCGATCCCTTTAGCTGCAAGGGCCACTTCCAGCTCCCTCTTGAATCTATTGAATGAACTGGCCCCAACTGCTTCATGTGGGAGAGAATTCCACAGGTTCACAACTCGCTGAGTGAAGAAATGTTTCCTCATCTCAGTCCTGAATGGCTTACCACTTACTCTTAGACTGTAACCACTTGTTCTGAACTTTCCCAACATTGGGAACATTCTTCCCACATCTAGCCTGTCCAGCCCCATCAAGATTTTATATGTTTCTATGAGATCGCCCTTCATTCTTCTCAATTCTAGAAAATGTAAGGCTAGTCAATCCAGTCTTTCCTCATACATCAGTCCTGCCGTTCGAGGAATCAGTCTGGTGAATCTTCGCTGGTCTCCTTCAATAACGAGAATGTCCTTCCTCAGACTAGGAGACCAAAACTACACACAATACCAAGGTGTGGCCTCACCACAGCCCTGTATAACTGCAGCAAGATATCCCTACTCCTATACTCAAATCCTCTCACTATGAAGGCCAGCATGCTTTCCCCACTGCCTGCTGCCCGTGCATACCAACCTTCAGCAACTGTTCCACCATGACACCCAGGTATCATTGCTCCTCACCTTTTTCTTAGCAAGTTTTGAGAAGATTTGTAGCTCAGGTTTAGTTTTGCTTGTTGTCATTTACAAAATACCGTGCAAGAACTATAACAAACACTATATTGGGCAAACAAGCAGAAAACTAGCCACCAGGATACATGAACGCCAACTAGCCACAAATAGACATGACCCACTCTCACTAGTATCCTTACATACAGATGAGGAAGGACACCACTTTGACTGGGACAACACATCTATCCTAGGGCAAGCTAAACAAAGGCACACACGAGAATTTTTAGAAGCATGGCACTCCAACCAGAACTCTATCAACAAACACATCGAGTTGGACTCCATTTTCCATCCCCTGAGAAAAAGAACAGGAAATGACATCACCATAGGACATAACATCACCACAAAAAACCCATACAGAAAAATAGAAAGCAGGAATCATCAGCAGTGCTTTGTCCGGAGGCTCACTGAAGATGTTACCTAGCATGGTGACGAAATGTCTGAAAATGAACCTTCCAGCTCAGCGAGCAAACCTACATCACCTTTTTCTCTACTGCCACCATTCAGATCATAATCTACCTTCCTATGTTTGCCACCAAAGTGGATAACCTCATATATATCCACATTATATTTCATTTACCAAGTATTTGCCCACTCAGCCAGTCTGTCCAAGTCACCCTGCTGCCTCATAGCATCCTTCTCACAGCAGACACTGTCACCTAGCTCGGTGTCATGTGCACATTTGGTAATATGGCATTCAATTCCTTTGTCCAAATCATTAATATATGTTGTGAACAGCTGAGGTCCCAGCACTGAACTCTGTGGCACCCCACTCATCACTGCCTGCCTTCCTGAAAAGGACCCATTTATGCCAACTCTTTGCTTCCTGCCTGCCAACCAGCTCTCGATCAATGCCAATACATGACCTCTGATACCATGAGCTTTAATTTTCCTTACTAATCTCTTATGTGGAACTTTGCCAAAAGCCTTTTAAAAGTCTAGATACACAACATCCACTGATTCATCCTTGTCCACTCTCCTGGTCACGTGTTGGAACAAATTCCAGAAGATTTGTCAAGCATGATTTCTCTTTACTGAATCCATATTGACTGGGACCGATTCTGTCACTGCTTTACAAATGCTCAGCTATTATGTCCTCAATGATTGACTCCAACATTTTCCCCACCACTGACATCAGGCTAACCAGCCTATAATTCTCCATTTTCTCTCTCGCTCCTTTTTTGAAGATTAGAATGACATTAGCTACCCTCCAGTCCATTGGAATTCTTTCAAAATTGACAGAATACCAGAAAATGATCACCAATGCATCCGATATTTCTAGGGTCATTTCCTTGAGTACTCTGTGATGCAGAGCATCAGGTCTTGGGGACTTATTGGGTTTTAATCAGAAGGGCCGTGGAGAGCGTTCACAACATATTTTCATGTGCAATTCTGCTTTTCTTATGGACCAGACCAACTCACTCAAAATAAATTTAGAAAAAAGTCTAGACTCTAACATTTCCTTATTTTGAGGGTAAGTGTAAAGTACTGTGCTCTAGATGTAATTCGATTGGTCAAACTGAAAGACTTGAAGCAAAACACAAATTATTCATACAGTCATACAACAAAAGAAAGCACAAAGAGAAGGATCAGCTCAGCTGTAATTGTACTGGAAAACTTATCAGAATAACAGGTCAGTTAATTGCTAAACAATAACTGTCCCAAAATGATAACATTCCAAAATACCAACTTGACAAACGGCAAATTAAAAAAACAGATTGTCTCACGTGCAATGCCTTGCAGCCCAGGCCAAGAATCCCCAGCCTTTAGCTGCAACTGAGAGAGAGGGAAAATATAGTTTCCATTTCTTTAAAACCTCAACAGCAGCTGTTGCTGGAAATCTAAGAAATTAAGAATCCTGGTTCTGTGGGAGGTTGACCACGCCCATTCTATTGTTCCAACTTTTTTTTAAAAAGGCCTCACAAGTGGTTTTCCAAATAGACAGCTTGGCACCTCTGTCTTAAAATCTCTCTTTTAAAAAAAGGACAAAATAACCTCTTAAAGTGACCATACTGTCACACTTGAGTGATGTGGTGTGGGTGAGAAAAGGCATGACACAGCATCTACAATTCCTGCCCTATTTGTGCTGCATTCAGCAGAGTAAGGTGCTGAATGTCCCCCCCCCACACACACACACACACACATACACACACACACACACACAGAGTATGGAGGAGCTACTAAACTGTTATCTGTGAGTGATACAAATGCTGACTGTTCATATTACTAAGAAACTCTTCTGTTTCTGATATTCCCCACACAGAATGACCAATGGATCCAGCCACAATAAGGCACTGTTTATCATTGCTACATGTAATAGGCATGTACATTCCAAACAAAGTGTGCCACTGAATTGTAGCATACTGTACTCTGCACAACACCACAGGCACTGACGGATATGAAGGATTCTGAAACGTTGGGAGCACAGAAGCAAGGAGGAAGATAAGGATATCGCGCAGGAGAAGCATCACCTTCTGCGTGACCAAGTAATGCAGCATCAGGCATAACAAGCCAGACAGGACATAGATAACACACATTTCCAGTAGACGTGAGCTGATTCCAGTGATCACTCACTGACTGTAAATGTGTTATTGTTTAAATGGCAGCAAACCCACAGTGTGCACCAGATACCCTCCGGATGAAAAAACAACTTACCTTAAATCCCCTCTCAGCCTTGCTTTAAACCAGTACTGCCTGGTAATTAACCCCTCTAACTAAGGGGAAAGGTTTACCTCTAACATGTGGAAAAGGGTATGGAAGATATAGAATGTAGGGAAGTAGATGGTGACACCTTGCAAAATGTCCATATTACAGAGGAGGAAGTGCTGGATGTCTTGAAATGCATAAAGGTGGCTAAATC
>NC_057740.1:9215274-9240531 GCF_004010195.1 Chiloscyllium plagiosum
TGATTGAGTTTTTTGAAGAAGTAGCAAAGAAGATTGATGAGGGTAGAGCAGTAGATGTGATCTATATGGACTTCAGTAAGGCGTTCAACAAGGTTCCCCATGGGAGACTGGTTAGCAAAGTTAGATCTCATGGGATACAGGGAGAACTCGCCATTTGGATACAGAATCAGCTCAAAGGTAGAAGACAGAGGGTGGTGGCAGAGGGTTGTTTTTCAGACTGGAGGCGTGTGATCAGTGGAGCGCCACAAGGATCGGTGCTGGGTCCTCTACTTTTTGTCATTTACATAAATGATTTGGATGCGAGCATAAGAGGTACAGTTAGTAAGTTTGCAGATGACACCAAAATGGGAGGCGTAGTGGACAGCGAAGAAGGTTACCTCAGACTACAACAGGATCTTGACCAGACGGGCCAATGGACTGAGAAGTGGCAGATGGAGTTTAATTCAGATAAATGCGAGGTGCTGCATTTTGGGAAAGCAAATCTTAGCAGGACTTATACACTTAATGGTAAGATCCTTGGAGTGCAGGTTCATAGCTCCATGAAAGTGGAATCGTAGGTAGATAGGATAGTGAAGAAGGCGTTTGATACGCTTTCCTTTATTAGTCAGAGTATTGAGTACAGGAGTTGGGAGGTCATGTTGCGGCTGTACAGGACATTGGTTTGGCCACTGTTGGAGTATTGTGTGCAATTCTGGTCTCCTTCCTAACGGAAAGATGTTGTGAAACTTGAAAGGGTTCAGAAAAGATTTAAAAGGATGTTGCCAGGGTTGGAGAATTTGAACTACAGGGAGAGGCTGAACAGGCTGGTGCCCTTTTCCCTGGAACGCAGGAGGCTGAGGGGTGACCGTATAGAGGTTTATAAAGTTATGAGGGGCATGGATAGAATAAATAGACAAGGTCTTTTCCCTGGGGTTGGGTGTCCAGAACTAGAGGGTATAGGTTTATAGTGAGAGGGGAAAGATATAAAAGAGACCTAAGGGGCAACATTTTCACACAGAGTGTGGTACGTGTATGGAATGAGCTGCCAGAGGAAGTGGTCAGCATTTAAGAGGCATATGGATGGGAATACAAATAGGAAGGGTTTGGAGGGATATGGGCTGGGGTGCTGGCAGGTGGGATATCTGGTCGGCATGGACAGGTTGGACTGAAGGGTCTGTTTCCATGCTGTACATCTCTATGACTCACTGACTCTATTTACATCTGGGAAGTGCACAAAGTTCATCAGACAACAGAATAGGACTACAGTCAAGATTAGAATGATGCTGGAAAAGCACAGCAGGTCAGGCAGCATCTGAGGAGCATCGGATGGGTAAAAATAATGAACTTCAAGCTCTATCGGATTTTCAAAAAGTGTATTAGGAGATGTTCTGATGAAAAGTCCAACTGGACTTGAAACATTATCTCCGTTTCTCTCTCCACAGATGCTGCCAGACCTGCTGAGTTCCTCCAGCATTCTCTGTGTTTCTCTAAAATGACGTTTTACTGACTTGTAATTAAAAAAAGGTTGATGTGATTTCTTATAAAAAATCATTTATGAATGTGGTCATCACTGGCAAGGGCAGAGTCTTTTGTTCATCACTAATTGCCCAGAGGGCAGTTAAAAGGCAACCGCATTGCTCCAGGCCTGGAGGCCCATGTAGGTCCGACCAGGTAAGGATGGTAGATTTCTTTTTTAAAGGGGAGTCATGAATCAGATGAGTTTTTAACAATAATCAACACTAGTTTCATGGTCATCAGTAGTCTCCTGTTGCCAGATATTGATTGAATTTAAATTCTATCATCGGGCCATAGTGGAGTTTGAACCCAAGACCCCATTACTTGGATTTCTGGATTAATAGGCGAATGATAAAAGTCTAGCCATTGCCCTCCTACTTGACTTTGAAAATAATGACTTAGTAATGATTCCAGGAGTTTGATATGAATGTTCTAATGCTCTTGTCTCGAATGTTACACGCCATGTTTTCAAATCAGCGGACCTATATTATACTAGCAAGCATGGGTGATACCATCTATGGAAGGTCCAGGTAACAGAAAGTTGGATGATAATTTCACTTATTCATTCACAAGAAGCAGAGTCCGCTGGCAAGACCAGCATTTATTGCCCATCTCTATTTAACTATGACAAGGTGGTAGTGATAAAGGTTTAGTGCTATTAAGAATCAAACCCAATGCTGTGGGTCTGGAGTCACACATAAGTTGGTCAACTTGCTTCCCTCAAGGATTTAGGTACCCAGTCTGATGACAATCAGTCACTATTATTGATGCTAGCTTGCTGTTTCAGAATATTTTTGATGTAATTGAATTAAAATTTCCCAGTTGATTGAAGTGGGCTTTGATCTCATGCTTTGGAATGTATCTAGGGCTCGAGATTGCCATTCACTACCGTAATCATTATGTCACCCTACCCCCATTGCATCAGCATGAAGTTCTCTTTTACAATAACAGGAACATTATATCACAGCATTTCATTGTTACTAAATAAGCTAAATTTAAGATTGCCTGTCCCTTTTAGATCAAAATGACTAATGATTGCAAATAAACAAAGTAGCTAATGACTGTAAATAATTACTGTAAATAAGTCATGTAGATTCTAATTGCTTTTAGTACAGGAAGATTGCAGATTGCTCAGTGCATATAAATTTCTGCCATGAGCATGCAAGAATCACCAGCCCTACCTCCCTTTATATTTCTGTATTTGTGATTCACTCTGTCTCAGGTGTGGTATCCCACTGTGGCTGTCACAGGTGTCTCACAGGATGTGTGGTGATCTACTTCTCTGTAGACTGTTCCTGAATCTACCTTGTTTAGATTGGTGACTTCTTCAAACTCTCAGTAATACGGGGTAAGGCAGTGGAAATATCCACTAAGGCTACCTCACACTAACACTACCAAAGTTGCTAATCAGCTGGGGCCCCATGTCTTTATGTATCCCTGGATTCTGACAACATAGCTCCCTGACTCCAGAGGCTGACTCACATCTAGCTTAACATGTTCACAAATAGGAATGCATCGGGCAGTCTGCCTCCAGGCCAAGTTCCAGTGTTTGATTTCCCATTGTCTTACAGTCAGAGCCTAAGTCTGCAGCCATTTGCTTTGGCTGGGCTAAAGTGAGGACTGCAGATTCTGGAAACCAGAGTTTAGATCAGAGTAGTGCTGGAAAAGCACAGCAGGTCAGGCAGCATCCGAGGAGCAGGAAAATCGACGTTACGGGAAAAAGTCCTTCATCAGGAATAGAGGCAGGAAGCCTCCGGGGTGGAGAGATAAATGGGGGCGGGGGGTCATTTGCTTTGGCTGCCAGAGTGCATTCTGGATGATAGATGGAGTTAATGGTCAGTGTCTATTCCCTAGGATGGGCGATTTCAAGAGTAGGGGACATATTTTCAAGGTGAGAGGACAGAGTTTTAAAAAAAGACACGAGGGGCAATTTTTTTACAGAGAAGGTCATTCTTGTATGGAATTAACTTCCTGAAGAAGTGGTGAATGCGGGCACAATTACAATAGTTAAAAGACATTTGGATAAGTACATGACTAGCAAGGTTTGTAGGGATAGGGGCCAGCAGCGAGCAGGTGGCAGGATGAGTTTAGTTTGGAATTATATTCATCCTGGACTTGTTCGACCAAAGGCTCTGATTCCGTGCTGCATGACTTTAGAACTTTCTGTAATCCACATTCACCTGAGGCCATTCGCCTGCCTTCCTGAGAGCGGCTAGCCCGCTGAAGACTCCACCTGCTATTTCCAGAACACCTGCCCCCTATGGCCAATTGAAATGTCTTCACTTGAGTCTAGTGGAGTGAAAATGGGAATAAATTTTATAAGATTTTCTCTTCTTATTTCTCTCCTGTGTAATTTGTTTTAGTTTATTACCAAGATTTTAGTTCTACTTTTATTCGTACATGTCGCAAATTTCGGTTACACACAAATATTGGGCAAACGGCCATGGGACCATTCTTTTCTGATTTCTCTCCTGATTCTCACTGTATTATTTCCTTGTCATGACGAAAGTCAAATCTCACTGGTATACACGTGTGATATACATGGTATGCTCTTATATTTCTAGTTCAACTATCTAACTCAATTCCATTCCTTTTCATTTGAGGTATCCATTGGTACTCTGTTTCAAAAAGAAATAAAATCAGCTTGAAAAATGGGTGGTGTTAGCTATTCCCCTACTCAGTTGCTCTTCCTTGGCTCAAGATTTGATACCTAGTCTATCTCTCTCCAGTTTTACTTCTTGAGTGAGAAAACGACAAATAAAAGCTCGTTTTGCTACTTTTATTATTATTTTCCTTAATAAATGATTTTTAACTTCTATTTATTTAAGGTTGGATTGACCATTTTTCCTCAGCAAGTTGTTGGTTTCATAGAATCTCTACAGCAGTGGAAACTGGTCATTCAGCCCAACAAGTCTACACCAACCCTCCAAAGAGCATCTCACTCAAATCCACACCCTACCCTATAACACTGCATGTCCCATGGATAACTTACCAAATCGGCACATCCCTGGACACTATGAGCAATTTAACATGGCCAATCCACCTAACCTGCACTTCTTTGGATTGTGAGAGGGAACAGGGAGATGGAAAGCATGCAAGCTCCACACAGGCAGTCACACGAGGCTGGAGTTGAAGCTGGATCCCTGGCGCTGTGAGGCAGTAGTGCTAACCACTGAGCCACCATGCTGTCCCAGTTGATATAGTAATTTTTTTTACTTTCATTTGACGATTGACCTTGAGTAGATGTTGCTGGCTTTTTTGTCTAAGAGGAATGAAAAGCTCACAAGAAATCTGGTTGCTTATTAGAGGGCTGGACAAAGGAATTACCTTTTCTTCAAAACAAGCTGCAGGCAGATGAAATATTCAGCAAGTCTGGAGCCGTTGTGTAGAGAGACAAACAGACAGAGTTTAGAGTGAGTGAAAATTGTGGGCACCTAACATTGACACTGGTTTCCTCTCCTCAGAGATGCTGTCTGCTTTACTGAGTATTTCCAGAATTTTCTGTTTACATTTCAGATTTCCAGCATCTGAATGCATTACACTTTGAATGTCTGCTCCACACTGGAAATTTATAAATTAGGCCGATTGAAATTTAATGTATTTATCACTCACTGTAAACTAAAACTTTCCTGTAAACAAAATCCAAGGTTTTTGGGTATCACTGTCCAGATATTAGATAGGACCAAAATCATACAGTCATAGAGATGTACAGCGCGGAAACAGACCCTTCGGTCCAACCCAACGAAGTGTAACGTGAATGACCAAGTTGTGTGTGGTGGTCTGACAAAGGCATGGTTGTAACACGCATCTTCCTTAAACTTGAGTTTTGATAGCTTTATAAATAGAGGCTTTCAGTAGAAAAGCGCAGAAGCTTTGCTGAACAAATATAAATCAGTTTGGCCCCACAATGACTGTGGATCCCAATTCCAGCTATCTAAAGTAGGGGTGTGTGAGGGTGGTGTGAGAACTGATTATAAATGACCCAGAATCAGAAGAAACACCATGATCTGTAATTTTTATCCTTGAGCCGGAAGCCAGACAAATTGTGCCAGGAATAACTGCAACATGATTTTGCAACACTTTCCTTTTCTGTTAATAAAGAATTTGTTGAAATAATAACTGTAGAGTTACCATTCCTTGTTCACTAAGCTTCTAGTGAGCTGCCTTGTTATCTTTTGGTGTGAATCAG
This sequence comes from Chiloscyllium plagiosum, assembly GCF_004010195.1. Taxonomy (NCBI): domain Eukaryota; kingdom Metazoa; phylum Chordata; class Chondrichthyes; order Orectolobiformes; family Hemiscylliidae; genus Chiloscyllium; species Chiloscyllium plagiosum. Next base: position 9,220,958 of record NC_057740.1, read on the forward strand.
TGTTAGTCTTTGTCTGTTTACGTTGCTGTGAAATACATTAGTACATTTTTACTATAGGGTGTAGGTTTGCTCGCTGAGCTGTAGGTTTGATATCCAGACATTTCATTACCTGGCTAGGTAACATCATCAGTGGCGACCTCCAAGTGAAGTGAAGCTGTTGTCTCCTGCTTTCTATTTATGTTTGTCCTGGATGGGGTTCCTGGTGTTTGTGGTGATGTCATTTCCTGGTCGTTTTCTGAGGGGTTGAAAGATAGTATCTAGATCTATGTGTTTGTTTATGGTGCTGTGGTTGGAGTGCCAGGCCTCAAAGAATTCTCTGGCATGTCTTTGCTTAGCCTGTCCCAGGATAGATGTGTCGTCCCAGTCGAAATAGTGGCTTTTTTCATCCTTGTGTAGGGCTACGAGGGAGAGATGGTCGTATCTTTTTGTGGCTAGCTGGTGTTCGTGAATCCTGGTGGCTAACTTTCTTCCTGTTTGTCCTACGTAGTGTTTGTGGCAGTCCTTGCATGGAATTTTGTAGATGATGTTGGCTTTGTCCATGGGTTGTACTGGGTCTTTTAAGTTTTTTTTTTGGAGGTTGCCACTGATGATGCTTAGCCAGTAATGAAATGTCTGGATATCAAACCTACAGCTCAGCGAGCAAACCTACACCCTAGACCTCAACCTGAGCTACAAACCTGCACAAACCTTACACATTTTTACTGTTACAGGTGTTGTATAGGACAGATAAAAACTAATTCAGAGTGCAATTGGAATGTTGACCTTTCATCTCTGGAGATCTAGATACTATGAAATGGAAGCTATGTTACTGACCTCTGGTTAAAACTTATTTAGAATGTTATGTTCTGTTTTGGCCACTGAACCTCAGGAAGAATATAATCAGACAAAGAACGGCAGATGTTGGAGAAACAATAACAACAAACAAATTACTGGAAAAGCTCACCAGTTTTGGAAAAATCTGTGAACAGAAAATAGCATCAACATTTTGAGTCACGTGAGCCTTCTTCAGAACCATTAGCAGCTGGAGAGAATGTTATTTATGCTGGTAAAATAGGGGAGAAGGAGTGAGTTGATTGCTAGAGACAGAGACCAGAACAAAAATGTCAGAAGAGAAGAAATATAGGTGACAGTGGGGGCTATGGGTTGGTGAAAATGGATGGGCTGTACAGAAAGCAACCTATTTCATGACAGGACATGGAGGTGGGTAACAAATATGGATGAAGGTGTTCACGTTCTTAAACTGTTCATGTCATTACTAAGACCTGAAGGCTGTAAGGTCCCCAAGCAGAAGTGACGTGGGGTTAATCCAACTTTCATTAAACCTCACTTGCACACTGCAGCAAGCCTAGAGTTCTGATCTGAAAACATGGTGGTGTGTGAAAGTTCCAGGCAACTTGAAGCTCGGGATCATTTTTACGGACAGAAGATAGCTGTTCTGCAAAGCGGTTGCCCAGTCATCCCAAGGTAGAGGAGACTGGCTTCGCTACTTCCTATGCTTAATATGAACAATCCCTTTGTTTGCCAACCTTTTCTTTTTCTTTTACTCTCTGGGCCCAATCTCATCTACCCAATACTTCTATTTTGCCCCTCCTAAACCCCTATCGTCAGCGTTAATGCCACCTTTTCCTAGCTGCTACCAGTTATGAAGAAGGGTCACTGGACTCAAAATATTAATGCTGGTTCCTCTTCACAGATGCTACTGAGTTTCTCCAGCAATTTCTGTTTTTTTTCTCAGGAAGGAAATATTGGCCTTAAACTGTGTGCATTGGAGATTTCTGGAAGAAAGTAGGGGCTAAAATGTTTAAGTTATGGGGGAAGACTACAAAGACTGAACTTGTGCTGTCATTAATATTAAAGGTTAAGGGATGAATTGATTCAAGTGATCACAAATTTTTATAGGCTTGATGGAGGAAACCATTTCCTGTGGTGGTTTGAGTCCTGGACCAACAGGTATAAATATATAAAGATTTTCTAAAAGTAGTTTCAGGATCCACTTCTTGCCAGAAAGATTATTGAAAATTTGAAACTGTCTCCCAAGAAAAGTTACTTGGGTCAGAGGTAAATTTAACATTTCAAAAGTGAGGTTTATCATGGAGTCATACAGCACAGATAAAGACCCTTCCGTCTAACCAGTCCATGCTGAACATGATCCAAAACTGGACTAGTCCAACCTACCTGCTCCTGTCCCATGTCCCTCCAAACCTTTCCTATTCAAATACTTCTCCAAATGTCTTTTAAGCATTGTAATCGTACTCACATCCACCACTTCCTCAGGAAGTTCATTCCACAAGTGAACCATCCTCTGTATAAACAAAAATGTCTTCCTTTAAATCTTTCTCCTCTCACCTTGAAAATGTTCCGCTTAAGCTTGAAATCCCCCATCCTAGGGAAAAGACAATTACCATTGACTCTATCTATACCCCTCATGATTTTATAAACTTCTGCAATGTCCCATCTCAACCTCCTTCACTCCAGTGAAAAACCATCCCAGAGTATCAAGCCTTTCTTAATAACTTCCTTTATACTTGGCAACATCCTGGTTCCAACCACTCTCTCCAGCTTAATAATATCCTGCTGTGGTTCTGTTCGCCGAGCTGGAAGTTTTTGTTGCAAACGTTTCGTCCCCTGGCTAGGCGACATCATCAGTGCTTGGGAGCCTCCTGCGAAGCGCTTCTTTGATGTTTCCTCCGGTGTTTATAGTGGTCTGTCCCTGCCGCTTCCGGTTGTCAGTTTCAGCTGTCCGCTGTAGTGGTTGGTATATTGGGTCCAGGTCGATGTGTTTGTTGATGGAGTTTGTGGATGAATGCCATGCCTCTAGGAATTCCCTGGCTGTTCTCTGTCTGGCTTGCCCTATGATAGTAGTGTTGCCCCAGTCAAATTTGTGTTCCGTGTTGTCTGCGTGTGTGGCTCCTAAGGATAGCTGGTCGCCAGCTCGGCGAACAGAACCACAACAACGAGCACCCGAGCTACAAATCTTCGCACAAACCTTAATAATATCCTTCCTATAACAGGGCAGCCAGAACTGGGCACAGTAGTCCAGACACATTTTATTAGGCAAGGAATTTGAAACCTATTGGGTTGATTAAGGTACAGGACAGTCACAATCCTGGCATAGACTCAAGGAGTTAAATGGTGTACATATGTTTCCTCATGCTCTAGTGTAAGATAAATGTAAGTTTTTATTAGTGCAGTTATAGGGTAAATCCAGCTAGGTATATAGAGTAAATTTTACTCATTAGCAATCCCCTATTGATCTTGCCTCAACAGGAGGGTAGAGAGATTAGTGTGATAGCCTTCCTCATTTGTTATTCATTACAATTAATATTGATACCACTAGGCTGATCTCTGCACTTGATTGTCCATTCAACTCTCTGTGGGAGGTCCCATGCTCGGATGGTGTATCCTGATAAAAACACATTATAAAGCAGTTGAATTAGTTTCTCAGTAGATCTGTAAGTGAAGTCAAGCCTCACAGGTTATTAGTTCCACATTGTTGTCTCCCTTGCATCCTGAAAGTCTTTTATAAGGCTACAATAGAATTTCATCTGCACTAAATGCATTTAACTGGCAATTTATTCAGTGACTGCATGAGATTAAAATTGATACGCGTGTCTATTTCTGATTTAAAAACCGAAAGAACTGCAGATTATGTAAATCAGAAGCAAAAACAGAAATTGCTGGAAAAGCTCAATAGGTCTGGCAGCATCTGTGGACAGAAGTTAGACAGTTTTGAGGAAGGGTCACTTGACCCAAAATATTAACTCTGATTTTTCTCCACAGCTGCTGACAGATCTGCTGAGCTTTTCCAGCAATTTCTGCTTTCGTTTCTATTTCTGATTTGTTTCTTGTTGGCCACATACATAAATTATCATGAATAACAACCATACTCTTAAAAGAGAACTCTTTGCCGAAGATTTCATTTTTATTGTTTAAACTTGTGCATGTATAAGTAACAATATCATTTTTATACCTTTTCTAAAGGTCAGCACGTTCAAATGGCTAATGACACATCTTTGGAGCAGGTGGGACTTGAACCTAAGTCATTTGGTCGGGAGATAGGGACTTGCCCCTGTGCCACAAGGAGTCTAACATTGTTACACTTAACAAGGCCCTTCATTGCTTACACATTTTGCATCCTACGTTCATTAACTGCAGTCACATTTCTGGTATCGCTGTTCAACTGAAATCAGACAAAGAACTATGGTTGATAGAAATCTGAAATGAAAACAGAAATTGCTGGAGAAACTCAGCAGGTCCGGCAGTATCTGCGGAGAGAGAAATAAGTTAACATTTCAAGTGACCCTTGACAGAAGAACACAAGATTCAAAACGGTAACCCTGTTTCTCGCTCCACAGATGCTGCGAGACCTGCTGAGTGTCTCCAGCAACTTTGCATTTTGTTGATTGGCTCTAAGTCACTGAACCACACCTTAGTCAGGGAACGTAGGGAAGAAAGTAGCTGCAAAACAACTATTGAAAAATGTACCAGAATCTGCACTGGTTACCATATTTCCCATGGAACATCTGTGATTACCTTCAAGAAATAGTTAATTATCCCTGAAGTGCTATGGGATGTTTTAAGGACAATTTATATGCAACTCCTTTAAGATTCCAATCATTCATGATCGTTAACTGAAGAATGACACGCTCAATCCTGAGCTATTAAGTTGTTACCAGCCATCCTAATTAATCAATGCAACAGCAATGGCCGAAAGACGTTAGTCAAAGTAAATAGTTCAAGCAATCAGCGTGAGAAAAAGTCCTGTGAATGGCAATCAATCATTAATAACAACCTGATTAATCACTTCCTAAAATGAATTATTCTGTATCCAAAGGAGTATGACTGCTTTCACGCTCAGTGGGATAGTTCAGCTAAAACATTTTTGAAACTCAAACTATATGAAGTATTATGTAACAGTGGTCAGGCATATAGTTTCATCACTGAACACAGGTTTTAGGCTCATCTGAAAGTCTCCTCCAGCTCTAATCATCTCCCATCGGAAGGAGAGCTCTAAGATTCAATAGCTTGGCACAGACAGCGGCTGTCCTGCTTAGCTGGTTCATCCTGCTGTTAGTGCACTACTCAAACCTTATCCCATCTTTTCTCATATATATCCATCACTTGCGGTGGCTCAGTGGTTAGCACTGCTACCGGGGACCTGGGTACCAGGCTACCCTCAAGCGACTGTTTGTGTGGCGTTTCACATTCTCCCCAGTGTCTGTGTGAGTATCCTCCAAAGATGTGCAGGTTAGATGGATTGACCATGTTAAATTGTTCAGGGATATGTAGGTTAGATGAGTTGTCCATGGGAAAAACAGGGTTATGGGGGTCTAGGTCTGGATGAGATGCTATTTGGAGGGTCAGTGTGGACTCGATGGGCAAATTGGCCTACTTCCACACCATAAGGATTCAATGATCATTGCCAGCCAATCCCGTCTTCTCTACTCTTGTCCAGATTCCCTTTAAATTCATTGATACTGTTCACTTCAGCTAAACTGGTGGATGCAGGTACAATTTCAATGTTTAAAAGACATTTGGGTAGATAAATGAGTGGGAAGGGTTTGGAGGGAATTGGGCGAGGAACAGGCAGGTGGGACAAGTTTAGTTTGGGATTATGTTCAGCATGGACTGGTTGGGCTGAAGTGTCTGTTTCATGCTGTATGACTCTATTGGTGCAGAGATCCAAATTCCCGTCATGGAAGAACTTCCTTCTGAATTCCCTTTTGAAATTCTCATATTGAAAACCTCTGGCTGTACGATTCCCTACAAGAGGGAACGTTCTCTCCGTATTTACTTACCCAAAGCCTTTCACAATTTTATTTGGTTCTATTCCATCAACATTCTGCCTTCATTTTTGAAGAGAAAAGTACCCCAGCCAGTCAGTCATTATCTAGCAGTCTCAATCTTGTTCCTTGTGGAGATCATTGTCAGAACAAATCTGTCTTCAAAGCAGCCATGTCACTCGAAGAACAAAAGGATACAAAGAACTGTCCCCCAAGCCTGTACCAATGGTCGACGAGGAATATGAACAATGTGCCACATTGTTGAGGAAGAGCCGATGTGTTTTGAACGTAGGTCACATGGTCAGGGAAGAGTAGATGGAAACGTTTACAAGGGAGAGTATGACAACAACTCTGCATCAAGGCATTGATGGGATTGGGAACTGATCGCTAGGAACTTGCTTTATGCAACATTTACTCAATGCTGTGTCTTAATCCTGGGGTTAAATTAGGACAAATACGTTGGTTGACACTTCAGAGTATTTCATTCTATTTTAAAATCCCTGGGAAAATGAACATCTTTGGTGCTTGTACCATTTTGAATCTCCTAGCAGAGCATTAAACAAGGCTTTGGCGATAAGTCAAAAGTAGAAAATGCCCAGACATTACTTAAGTAGCAGAAGAATTCCTGCAATTCTTCATAATGTCCATTCCAGCTAATACGAGAGGACATTCCAAATCTGTTCATTAGTTCAGTTCCCTTCTGTTTATAATCCTCGCTGTCATCCAGACCCATTTTGTGGCTGAATTTATCGCACTCAATTTGCAGAAAAGCAACAAAGCTGTGAGCTTTAACAGCTGAGGAGCAAAATTCATAACGTTGACAACAAGAAAACAGTGTTTTATTATTCTTGATCTAAATCAGCACATGAGGATATGAAATAAACTGTTAGCACCTTACTTGTGGGTTGACAACCATAAACGTACATATTTGAAAAATATACCTCAAGGTGAGGAAAAAAATTAATTATTCCAGTTGTGAGCGACAATGGTTGTGATTCAAAATTACCCTGTGCCTAGTCTCGATCTCCCTTTTTTAGTGATTTCAGAACCAATGCTGCACCCTTAAAGGCTGGTTAACAGAAGGCCCAGCACCCTACATAGTTGAGCAGCTAGCTATCATTTCTTAAAGTCAGCCATCCCCTTCTTAAAGGGGAGCTATATTAGTACAGCACAACCTTTTTTATCCGAACATCAATTATCCGAATATCAGATTATCCAAACAAGATCTCAAGGTCCTGTAAAAATGGCATTAAGCAACTCAGCATTCAGTTATTGGTTAAATGGCATTATGGCTTCCATTGCCGGGTAATCGAGAAATGTTTGGATAACCAGCGCTCAAATTACTACTGGTTTATGATAGATCAGTTATCAGTTAAACGATATAATGGCATGTACTGACAAATAACTGAGAACTGTTCAGATAACCAGCACTCATAAATTACCGCCTGATTATGATCAGATCAGTTATCCAAACGATCAATTATCTGAACAAGATGCTCCCTGCCTGTCTCATCTGGATAATCGAGGTTCTACTGTACTCAGAAGGTGCTGCTGACTGCCAGTGAGGAAATTCACAAACATGCCAGTTAGTCTTTATCAGCGAGCACAGGGGAATCTCACCTCTATACAGCACAGGGCTATCAGGAGAGCTTGGAGTCAAACAGTATACCATGGCAGTGATGGCCAATGCCCCAGTAGCCCTTGGGAATTTCCAATGAGGCAGGAAGTGTTGCTGTAGAAACTTATGCTGGGGTCTACACTATCAATCAAACCCAAGCCAATGTGGCTGGAAGCATCCAGTCCGACAATTTTGCACTTTGGGGTGTCTGTAGTACCAGAACCAATGGAATTTCAGCACTAAAATTCATGGCGATTGTGGGTGAGAATCACTATAGCTCCCAGTCACACTGTCCATTCTTGGCTCTAATTGCTGAAATTTGCAGAGCTACAATTCATCAATGGGTGATTCTTCAAATACGTATTTCAAATGTTTATTCTTCATATGTGTTTAGACACTTTGTGGCAACAGGCTACTCTGGGTACCAGAGCTAAATGTGGTTCTGTTCTTACTTCACCTACACAAACCTTTCAGCAAGGGGCACAGGTCAGTCAAAAGGAGAGGAGCCCTAATTGTGAGGGTGGCACAGTGGCTCAGTGGTTTACATTGCTGCCTCACAGTGCCTGAGTTCGATTCCACCCTCGGCTGACTGTCTGTGTGGAGCTTGCACCTTCTCCCCGTGTCTGTGTGAGTTTCCTTCGGGTGCTCCAATTTCCTCCACAGTTCATGGATATGCAGTTTATTTGGATTGGCCCTGGGAAATAAGGTACTGGAGGGGATAGTTTAGTGGAGTGGGTCTGGGTGGAATGCTGTTCGGAGGGTCAGTGTGGACTTGATGGGCTGAATGGCCTGCTTGCACAATGTAGGGATTTTATGATCTAACAAGTCCTTAAAGGATGATACCTTCAATAATATGCACTCCCTACCCCATCACTGTGCGTGCCTGGAGCCTAACTTCTGGCATGAGGTTAGTTCCCACAACCATAGAGCCATCAATGTTTATCACATGGAATGAAACTATTTGGCCCAAAGTGCGTGTTGGCTCTGAATAATGTCAAATCTAATCCCACTGGTCGAAGCATTAAATCTCCCTTCTGCTTGAAATATTTTTCCAGCTTTTCTCTAAAAGATGCAATGCTTTCTATCTCAATCTTTCTTAGGGTTCTGGCAATTACTACACTGGCTGTGCCAGAAGGAATCTGTCACCTCGCCTCATGACTTGATGACTCCCCCAGCAATGAGTGGCTAACCAAAGGAAATCATTTGTTGTTATTCACTCCATCCAATCCCTCCACAAGTTAAAGTATTGCTTTCTCACTTCTTTTGAAAATATAAGTCCTAACATTTCATGTCACCTCATATCATTTCCTGTTTGTAGCGACCTGTGTTGTACATTTTATAGCTTTGACACTTCCTCCATAATATGCCATTGCAGTTTTACATGATGCTCCATCTATCACCTAATCAGTACCTTCTATAAATCCTCTATTATTTCTTTAATCTTGTAATCTATATCAGTATGTGTAAAACCTAAAACTCTAATGGGTTTTGTAACTGCAATCAGACTTATCATATTTTGATACCAATGTATATTTAAACTCTATCGCTTTCTTTTTTTTCATCTGCACGCTTCACTGTCTTTCTATTATATTAGCATATCTTATATCTGTTGTTCTTTCTAAGTATTACTTGTCGACATTAAATTGTATTTGCTCTGTCAATCTATGCCTAAAGCCTTCTGCAGGCCCCTTCACTCTGTTTCTATGCAATCAGCTGTTGGGGAGCTAAAGTATAATGATAATGTCACTGGACGAGTAGTCCAGGGTAATATTCTGGTGGCAGGTGTGCAACTTCAGTCATTGCAGCTAGATGAATACTGATTATATTAATTAATAAATCAGGAATTGAAAGCTACTCTCCACAGTGAGAACTATGAAGTTAGCATTGGTTGCTGGAAAGATGCACTGTGGAAATGTTCAAATGATCTTTCGACAGTACCTTCAACACCCACAATCAGTTCCACCCAGAAGGAAAGGGCACAGAGACACCACCACTTGCAAGATCTCCTCCAAGCCATTCTCTACCCTCCTTGGAAATTTCCCACTGTCTTTCCCCTGTCACTGGATCAAACTCCTGGAATTCCCTCCCTAACAGCATTGTGGGTCCACATGCAGCACATGTCTAGAAGTCAGCTCACTACCACCTTCTCAAGGGCAACTAGGGACAATTAGCAAATGCTCATCCAGCCAGTGATGCCCACGTCTCATGAGTGAGTAAGAAGAGACTCATATGATTCACTAAAAACATAAAGAAATTGGCTTTTCATACCTATTCATGCCTAAAGCAATGGTCTTGATTGGCCTCTGAAATGGCAAGTATGGGTGGCTTCGTGGTTAGTACTGCTGCCTCACAGCACCAGGGTCCCGGGTTCGATTCCTGCCTCGGGCGACCGTCTGTGTGGAGTTTGCACATTCTCCCCATGTCTGTGTGGGTTTCCTCCGGCTGCTTCAGTTTCTCCCACAGTCACAAAGATGTGGCAGGTCAGGCAAATTGGCCACGCTAAATTGCCCATAGTGTTGGGTGCATTAGTCAGAGGGAAATGGGTCCGGGTGGGTTGCTCTTCGGAAGGTGGGTGTGGACTGGTTGGGCCGAAGGGCCTATTTCCACACGGTAGGGAATCTAATCTAATCTTTCAAGGACAATCAGGGATGGGTAACTACTGGCCCTGTCAGTGACAACCACATCCTGTAAAAGGGCATTAGAATACTTTGATGCTATCTTTTTCATAGTCAAGTCCAAATTTCATACAGGTTCACTGTAGGAGTGATGCTATTGATTCCTCGAGTATACTTGCTGCCAACACTGCGGCATCCATTTACCAAAGGTAGACCTGCCGGTACATATCCTTTTGTCAAACTCCTGAAGGGCTCCTTTATTGCGTACCTTCTAGAAATCTATATCTATTAAATCTTCTGATCCAGCTTGATCCCATCCAATTCATTCACCGGCCTCTTCTAAATGTTCTACTCAGTTTAGAAATGTCAGACCTCAGCTGGAATATTGTGAAGACTTCTGGACACGACCTTGAGGAAGGATGTGCAGAGAGCTCAGAAGTGATTTACCAGAATGGTACCAGGGATCAGGAACCTTGAAGATGAGGATAGATCGCAGACATTGGGACTGTTCTCCTTGGAGAGAAGAAAGCTGTGGCAAGATTTGGTCGAGGTTCTCAAAATTGTGAAAAGATTGGATGGAGTAGATAGGGAGAAACTGTTCCCACTCAGAAAAGGAACAATAACAAGAAGGCATAGACTGAAAGAGATCTGCAGGGAAAACAGCAAGGGTGAAGTGAGGAAAAACATTTTCACACAGTGACTAGTTGGCAGCCAGTGCAATGAAGTGCACTGAGGAGTGACGCAGAGGGGAATGTGGGAATGAACCTTTTTGTGCAGGGAATGGTAGGGATCCGGAATCTGTTCGCTGTGTGGGTGGTGGGAGGAGAAATGTCCAACAATTTCACACACAACTGCACAGGTAGTTGAACGAAATCATTTTGTAGCAGAGACCCCTGGCTCCTTTACGCTTCAGAGATTTGGGCAATCAACTGAAGGCACTGTAGAAATACCACTAACACAGACTACACAAAACCCTCAAATTTGTTGGCAGGATAGATGGCCTAAAGTGAACATCCACTCTCAGGCCAGCGTTCCCAGGATTGAGGTGTTTATTAACATCCACTCTCAGGCTAGCGTTCCCAGGATTGAGGTGTTTATTAACATCCACTCTCAGGCCAGTGTTCTCAGGATTGAGGCGTTTATTAACATCCACTCTCAGGCCAGTGTTCTCAGGATTGAGGTGTCTATTAACATCCACTCTCAGGCCAGTGTTCTCAGGATTGAGGTGTCTATTAACATCCACTCTCAGGCCAGTGTTCTCAGGATTGAGGCGTTTATTAACATCCACTCTCAGGCCAGTGTTCTCAGGATTGAGGTGTTTATTAACATCCACTCTCAGGCCAGCGTTCCCAGGATTGAGGTGTTTATTAACATCCACTCTCAGGCCAGAGTTCCCAGGATTGAGGTGTTTATTAACATCCATTCTCAGGCCAGCGTTCCCAGGATTGAGGTGTTTATTAACATCCACTCTCAGGCCAGCGTTCCCAGGATTGAGGTGTTTATTAATCAGGCCAGTGTTCTCAGGATTGAGGTGTCTATTAACATCCACTCTCAGGCCAGTGTTCTCAAGATTGAGGTGTTTATTAACATCCACTCTCAGGCCAGCGTTCCCAAATTGAGGTGTTTATTAGCATCCACTCTCAGGCCAGTGTTCCCAGGATTGAGGTGTTTATTAACATCCACTCTCAGGCCAGTGTTCTCAGGATTGAGGTGTCTATTAACATCCACTCTCAGGCCAGCGTTCCCAGGATTGAGGTGTCTATTAACATCCACTCTCAGGCCAGTGTTCCCAGGATTGAGGTGTCTATTGACATCCACTCTCAGGCCAGCGTTCCCAGGATTGAGGTGTTTAGTGCACAGGACAACCTTCATCTCGGCTGCATTGACGAATGAGCCAGAAGTTCACTCATGGCAGGGACAGAGTCAGGTTTGGGCCAGTGCAGTATCCAGTGGCATCAATGGCATCTGCATTGGTGAGGTCTAGACTCACAGTGGGAGGGCATCAGTGGAGGCAAGATGGCACCGAAGAGTGGCAGCATTTGTTCCAGTGGCAGCGAGGTGGTGAAGGGGGTCTCATACCTGGCCACCAGGACAAGGCCCATGACAGAGCACTTAACAAAGAAGGACTGTAAGGGTGAACATTTTTCTTTATTTGGCTTGCTTTGTATTCCATGTTCTGGTTTATTTTTCTGCGTTTTAAGGTGGCACGGGAGAATGGTGACACTATCCATCACTTTTCACGGTGTTTTGTAACAAAATACACGTGACAATAAACAGAACAAATTAACTCATTTGGTGAGTCACATTGTTCACCTACATTGGGCTCTGGGCAATTGCTCCACCGGTTCCGAATGTGCTCATGCAATGAATCAGCAGGAGGAGAGAGGAATTGTGTTGGAAATGTTCTCAAAACATCACTGAAGAGATCCAACAGTCCCACTAACTCAATCCTTGTTCTGTGATTGTCCAAAAACAAGAAGATCATTCAGGAAGCCACTCAGGACCTTGACGTATTTCACCAAGAGCATCATAAACCAAGTTCTGGGACTGGAAGAAACAATTGGGCCCCCATGTATCTCATTTCACTTTCTGCTCATACACCACATGTGGTTGAGTTTGTGGATTGTACATCAAGTTCCTTAGGAACTTTCAAACTCACTGAACTGGACTGGGACAAGTGTCAGCCTCAGAAGTTTGTTAACTGGAGATTAAATCACTGGCACCAGAGACTGTGAAATCTCCCAAAGGGTGGCAGTGAAAACTAAATGAAGAATTATTGCTGCCTGCGTTTTGCAGACTGGTTCAGTACTAACTAGGAGAAAGTAAGGACTGCAGATGCTGGAGATTTCAGAGCTGAGAGTGCGGAGCTAGGAAAGCACAGCAGATCAGGCAGGGTCCAAGGAGCAGGAGAATCGATGTTTTGGACAAAAGCCCTTCATCAGGAATGAGGAAGATGAAGAGCTTCCTGACGAAGAGCTTTTGCCCGAAACATCAATTCTCCTGCTCCTTGGATGTTGCCTGATCTGCAGTGCTTTTCCAGCATCACACTCTCGACTCTGGTACAGTATCGGATTGATGGTGACTTGTGAATGGATTATGAGCCCACCCTGTTCATGTAAATTGGCAAAGTGGAGAAATTTGCCTCAGGATTTTATAGTTGAACGGTTTTAAACAGATGATAAGTGACCGCAGATTAGCACGTGTGAACTTTGATATTGAAATACAGTGCCATTGTAGTAGGAGCTGTTTTCTGGTTGATTATAATTACTAGTGCTGAATGAGAGAGAAATATACAATGACATTTTTCAACAGACATTCTGAGTAAAAGTGAAGTCTTGAAAACAATTATTCATCTTACATCAAAGGCTATTTTTATTCAAATCAACCTGCTCATCCATGTCAAGAAGAGCCTTGGCTAATTAAATCTCTTCAAAGGAGCTGTTAAGTTTATTATTTTAATTATTTCAATGTAAAACTGTATCATCTGCTGATCAGGAAATAACTGTCCCTTTAACTAAGGTGTTAGTGATTTAACTAGCATACAACGTGTTTCAAATTAATTGCACAAAAGAAATCAAAGTTCTTTATCACGTAAGGCATTCTTTAATGAATGGCAAAGTCAGTGCACATATCTCTTCCCAGTTGAATCTTCTTTAGTGTCGTCAGCCTGGGCTCAGTTGATAGTACTAAATGTCAGGGCAGACTCTTCTGATTGAAAAAGATTGAAAGTGGTCATGATTTCTGGATCCTGAGTCCAATAGGTGGGCACAGTAGCTGGTGAGTGAGGGTGAGTGTGGTGGATCAGGGTATCAGGTCAGGTGGGGGTTTGGGGGATCAGTAAGGCCAGTTGGTGGGTGGGGGCATGGACTGGTAGTGAAGGAAGGAGTTAAAATAAGGATTGCCAGCTGTATAGTTACTCAGGGATTAGACGAGCATCTTTCTGTCTAACATTTCCTAGGTAGCTATCCAGGTAAGTATGTCAGAAGTATCTTACATTTTCAATATTAACTCAGAAAGGGAAGCATTTCCAGATGATGTAGGGGCCAACAGGATTGAATGCTCAAACTTCCTAGTGATTTCCCACAGAGGTCAGAGTGTTGGCACTTCCATGAAACTGCGTCCTAAATTATATCTTAGCTCATCTGTCTGATGTCGGATGATGCAAGCACTGGATGATCTTAGCCCTAAACTTTAACCTTAACTGCTAGTTTGTTTCACAGGCTTAGAGTCAGGGGTAAACAAATTATGAGTGGCAGTTACAGTTAGTTATTTAGATAGTAATTTACAAAAGGTTACTTTGGCAGGAGAAGCTGACTCAGGTCTCTCACATTTCAGCTGCCTTAGATACTGGAATTTTATGGATTTGCATAGGTAATTCACACTGAATCCAGCTCAACCATGTACTGTTTGACAAAACACTTAGGAATTCTGTGCATTGAAGGGAGAGATGCTGTTACAGACTTGTACAGAGCAGGTAGTGCTCTTAGTGAGCTAGATCTGACGGCAATCTTCAGAGGATGAATTGAGTCAGGAGGGTAGTTATTATTGGATGAAATTTCATAGGAATTCTGAAGAGGGGTCAGATTGGACTTAAAACGTTCACTCTGTTTTAATCTCCACAGATGCTGCCAGATATACTGAAGTTCTCCAACACTTTTCTGCCTTTGTTAGCTGTGCAAATTGCCTCACTAATAATTGTCCTCCTACTTTACCAAACTCACCAAACCAGCTCGATGTTGGAAAAATTCAATGAAGAAACTAGGCCGAGCAGCTGATGGGATCAGTTGGCCACTTGTGCCAAATCACCTCCATTTTGGAATCCAGGCAACAACACCTCAGGATTCACTCCATAGACACCAGCCATATGCACTCCACATTCCTGGAGATTGGCATTTGACATGTGCCAGCCTTTGAGAATCTTCATGGCACATCTCTTACTGGAGCCTACTTGGATATATACGACATCCCTGCTATGCTCTGCCTTTTTGAGCTGTGCCCCCTCAGCCAAAGGTAACAGGCTCATATTCCCACTGTCTTGCCTTACTAGTTAAAGCTAAGGGGAGTTATCATTGACGTCAGCAGATGTCAGTAAAGAGAACCTTTGCTTAGGGCTCCCTAAGTACGTCAAGGTCAGTCCTGACACTAGTCCAAGCTCCGCTTGGAGTCGGCAGAGTCAGGGGTAGATGGTTAAACTTGAGGCTGACGGAAGAGGAAATCCCTCACTGACACCATCCCATCCTCCAGGACCTACAGAATCATGACCACAAAGTGGGATGCTGGTTTTCCCTGTTCTGCTTTGTGAGGGTCAAATGTCAGGAAATGTGTTGGGTGATTCTGGACTAGCAATCCTTGCAGCATGAACATTCAACGATGGTGTAGGTGCAGGAGATGCCAGGCTTCCTGCTGAGTGGCGAGTTTTTCTGGGAATGGTAGCATGGAAATTGGATGTGAGAGACACCACAGGGGCAGGGTAGGTCTTTAATGAGGTGAGTTTGGTTCAGTATGCTGCTCCATTTTCTCGAATTCACAGAGACAACCTCCACAAAACTCAATGCAACTCGGACATTGCCAAAATATATTGGATCCATTGTTGAGTCTAGGATTCAGTACTGTAAAAAATTCATCACTCCACTAAACTAGTTAAACTACTTAATATAATTACAAGTTATCATGAAATAAAGATTTTAATTAATGAAATAAATAGGGCTCGTTCAAAATACAGCAAAGCAGGCTTTGTTTTGGGCCACGGGAATACGCTGATGGTGAAATGGTCTTGAACAAACACATCTGAAGGTGGTGCCTCATCTAGGATCTGAGCGGCTCAGAGTCAATGAGCTGGAGGGTGAGTTGGAGAGATTGATTTAGCAAGGGGATACAACATGCCATCTAAGCCACCGGGAGGTTCCAGGAATGCCAATTTGTGTGCCAATTCCCTGCTATGTATAAACATCAGAGATCTGCACAATGAAAGGAAAAGATCAGGGAGCATTGGTCATAACCACGCAAGAAAACAATGCTTCAGGACAGGGAAGATGTGACTGTTAGTTTGTCAGGGATTAAGGAGAGAGTGAGAAGGGCCTCTCCTGGATACAGGTGCTGTCCAACAGTTTTAATGTGCTCGCTAGTTGTGAGGACAATGAGAAAGACTCCAGAGAGGACAGATCAATGGACTGTGGTACCAGAAGACCATCCAGGTCTTCAAGTGATGAGTGCAAGGGGTCAGAATAGAAAAGTAGTACCAAGGAAAATTTGAGGGATAGCATAAAGCTGGTTCTATCATCAAAAAGTGTCTGTAAATCTCAGCAAAAGATACTGGCCAGAGAGTGAGAATGTACACCGTGTTTCATTTAATTTTCCTCTCTCCCTAAAGGGAAATTAGACCAACGCCAGCACTGACGGCTGGTAAAAGCAACTCACTCAAAATATACCAAGCAAACATGGCATCGTCCTCATCTTTCTTATTGTTACCACATCAGGTGCTGCTGATGTGGATAGTTCAAAGGGAGTAAAATGACTGAACTACAAATGGTTAAAGTGGGAATACATTTCTAACATGACTGCAGTACAATCAGATAAGGGAAAGGAATAATTATTAATCAGTGACTGTAGGTTGGACATTGAATTCACCACAGTTAGTATCCAATGTTCTGATCCCAGATAAAATTGCTACACTTTCCCTATCTGTGTGATAATCATTTCATCTTCTGTTAGGCTAAATAGAAATCATGTTTTACCAGGATACTGATTTAAGAGGAGGATCTTTTATCTCTCTGTGTATCCACGTGGTTTTTACTATTTGCATTTGTTAGTTTTTCAGTCTTTTGCGATCCTGTGTTTTAAAAATTGCAGAGATTGGTGACAGTCAGAGTACTGTGAGAGGCCTTACAGAGAAAAAATGTCTCCAGTCTGGATAATGTGAGACATTTCTTATGACTTTTGACTGATATGCATCAATTATCCAACTGATCTCTTTGCTTGGTGTTAAACTTAGTTCCAATTTGGCCTCTTATTAAAAATTACCTTGCTACTATTTTGAAGAAGAGGTGAATTGTTCCTGGTGGCCCAGTCAATATTGATCTAATATCACAAGGAGATGATCTGATCATTATCACATGGTATTTGCAGATCCTTAGCATGCAGAAGTTCTCTGCCACTTTGCATAACAATGTCATTGAATGCCATGGGGAGACTATTAGGATCTCCTTTATTGGAGATAATTATAGCCTGATGCCTGTCAAGGAAATGTATCATCCAGAACTAGATTGTCCTGGTTTTGTTGCATGTGGTCAGAGGTCGCGCAACACTAGGTTGTAGTCCTTTGTCACCTGATGAAGGAGCAACCTTCCAAAAGCTTGTGATTTCAAATAAACTTGTTGGACTTTAACCTGATGTCATGTGACTTCTGACTTTGTCCACTCCAGTCCAACACCAGTACCCCCACATTGTTGCATGTGGACATAGACTACTTCAATTTCTGAGGAGATGAGAATGGAGCTGAATACTGCACAAGGATCAGCAAATCATAGAATCCCTACAGTGTGGAAATAGGCCATTTGGCCCAACAACTCCACACCAACCCTCTGAAGAGCATCCCACCCAGACCTATTCCCCTATCCTATTGCTCTACATTTCCCCTGACTAATGCCCCTAGCCTACACATCCCTGAACACTATGGGGCAATTTAGCCTGGCCAATCCACTTAACCTGCACATCTTTGGACTGTAGAAGGAAACTGGAGCACCTGGAAGAAACACATGCAGACATGGGGAGAACGTGAAAACTCCACACAAACAGTTGCCTAGGCTGGAATTGCACCCAGGTCCCTGGCACTGTCCTTTGAGTCAGTGTGTTTCCAAGTCTTACATCATAACGAACAGAGTTATTGAGAAAACAGCTGAAGGTGGGCGGACATTGGACATTGTTCTGAAATTCTCTTGTAGTGATGCCCTGGCATTGAGTTGACTAGCTGGTTTGAAACTGTCCTTTTTGCCCACAGGGCCTACCTGGTCAATTGTCCATGTTGTTGGGTAATTGCTGGCTTCTATTGGAACAATCTGGCTGGGGTAATGACCATTTGTGAAGCACATTTTTTTTTGTACTGTAGCAGGAGACATCTTCTGTCTCCAGATCACTCAGCTATCTTGATACCCTGATATCGTGTGGAGTGAATTGAATTACCTGGGTGAAACTCATTGCAAATAATTCAGTCTTGACTTTTATACTCAGGGGAGCAGGTCTGAGGGGAAATAGAGAAATTGGAGAAAGATATTGAATCAGGAATTAGGAGTCATATGTGGGTTATAATTTTAAACTGAATCCCTGGAGTTTTTATTCAAAAGCTTATAGGAAAGGAAGAAAATTTACTATCCTTTTTAGTGTTTTAGTTTGAGTTACTAACTCTCCGTATAGGGTTAATAAATTAGGGATATTCTCCCATGTTTGTTGATGTGATCCTTCAGAACTAGTGGGTGTGATGAGTTAAATGGTTTAAATCTCTTTCATATTTGTTTTCTTCTCAACTGGAATAATGACATTTTATTGGAATACTGCTAGGACGTCCTAGTGGAATAATGATTACTGTGTTCCAATTAAACATATTACTATGTTGTGTAATGAGTCATGGGCTGTAAATTTCTGCTCTCCAATTAGCCAATAAAGAGCTAATCTCCATCTCTGTTGAGATAAAAATAAAATCAAGCAAATCTCCAGCATGAAATTTACAACAGTCTGTTTATTTCCCTCCCCTGGTTCTCATACTTTATGGGATTTGAGGCCCTTATAGCAAGGCCAGTGTTTATTGGCCATCCCTATTTGCCTTCGAAAGCTGGTGAGCAATCATGTTTCCCGCACTGCTACAGGCCATATGGTGCAGGTACAACCAAAATGCTGTTAGGAACAGAGTTTCAGGATTTTGAGTTCAAACTCCAGCTCTCTTTCATGTTTATCTGTTCAGCATCACCAAGCATTTAAAGAAGGACAGATAACATTTTAGATTGTAGATTGAAAGATAATGTCCAGAGCCATTAAAGATTGCGAGACAACTTGCTGAAGAACTGGAGGTATTCTAATTGAGTTCTTCTTTATCATTTCTCAATCCTTGATTTCTCTCCTTTCTATTTTTTTTGGTCTGTAAATAGCACAAAATGTTTATTCCTTCATTTGTAATCCCTCAGTCCACTTCTTAGAGTCATAGTATAGTGGTGCACAGCACAGAATCAGACTCTTTGGTCTGTGCCAACCAGATATCTTAAGTTAATCTAGTCCCATTGCCAGCATTTGGCCCATATCCCTCTAAATTCTGGATCAATGGTGCTGGAAGAGCACAGCAATTCAGGCAGCATCGAGGAGCTTCAGCAAAATCGACGTTTCGGGCAAAAGCCCTTCATCAGGAATAAAGGCAGAGAGCCTGAAGCGTGGAGAGATAAGCTAGGGGAGGGTGGTGGTGGGGAGAGAGTAGCATAGAGTACAATGGGTGAGTGGGGGAGGAGATGAAGGTGATAGGTCAGGGAGGAGAGGGTGGAGTGGATAGGTGGAAAAGGAGCTAGGCAGGTCGGACAA
>NC_057740.1:9243003-9244334 GCF_004010195.1 Chiloscyllium plagiosum
TCGACAGGTTGAGGCGGTTAATGTCCCGGCGGCAGTTGGAAATGAAGAGGCCGAGGGCAGGTAATAGGCCAGCGCGGGGTGTCCAGGTGGATGCAGTGTGTTGGAGGTGGGCGAAGGGGTCCTCGGAAGGTGGGCGGGGGTCCTGATTGTGAAAGTAAGCTCGGAGGCGGAGGCGACGGAAGAAGTGCTCGATGTCACGGCGTGTATTAAATTCATTGATGCGTGGACGGAGGGGGATGAATGTGAGTCCTTTGCTGAGGACTGATCGTTCATCCTCAATGAGTGGGAGGTCCGGGGGGATGGTGAAAACCATCCCTCTAAACCCTTCCTATTCATATACCCATCCAGATGCCTTTTAAATGTTGTAATTGCACCAGCCTCCACCACTTCGTCTGGCAGCTCATTCTATACATGCACCATACTTTGCATGAAAAGGTTACCTCTTTTATATCTTTCCCATCTCACCCTAAACCTCTGCCCTCTAGCTTTAAACTCGTCTACCCTGGGGAAAAGACTTTGGCTATTTACCCTATCCATGCCCCACATGATTTTATAACTTCTGTAAGGTCACCTCTCATCCTCCAAAGCTCCAGGGAAAATAGCCCCAGCCTATTCAGCCTCACCCGATGGGTCAAACTCTCCAACCCTGGCAACATCCTTGTAAATCTTTTCTGAACCCTTTCATGTTTCACAACATCCTTCCTGTAGCAGGGAGCTCAGAACTGAATGCAGTATTCCA
Organism: Chiloscyllium plagiosum; assembly: GCF_004010195.1. Classification (NCBI taxonomy): domain Eukaryota; kingdom Metazoa; phylum Chordata; class Chondrichthyes; order Orectolobiformes; family Hemiscylliidae; genus Chiloscyllium; species Chiloscyllium plagiosum. The sequence goes on from NC_057740.1 coordinate 9,243,743, forward strand.
AAAATGGCCTAACCAATATCCTGTAGCCACAACATGACCTCCCAACTCCTGTATTCAATGCATTACCCTGTCTACCTGCGACTCCACTTTCAAGGAACTTTGCCACTTCTGGTTAATGAGTTTATTGCTGATTTTTTAACCCCTCGCTCTGTTTGTTCCTTGCATTCCTAAGCTCACATTATGTAATCTTTGGTTTTAATTTCTCAGTTATCAATGCTACTTTCCTATTTACAATCCTTTAACAGATGCTACTTTTTCTGTAACCTCTCAATTTCTTTACATCTCAGCCTCTATTCAATTACTGTGGCCCTTCTAAGTCTCCTTTTCCAATATCAGTCTCAAATTTCTTAATTAGGAGAAAGTGAGGACTGCAGATGCTGGAGATCAGAGCTGAAAAATGTGTTGCTGGAAAAGCGCAGCAGGTCAGGCAGCATCAAAGGAGCAGGAGAATCGACGTTTCGGGCATAAGCCCTTCTTCAGGAATGAGGAGGGTGTGCCAAGCGGGCTAAGATAAAAGGTAGGGAGAAGGGACTTGGGGGAGGGGCGTTGGGAATGCGATAGGTGGAAGGAGGTTAAGGTGAGGGTGATAGGC
>NC_057740.1:9244628-9301373 GCF_004010195.1 Chiloscyllium plagiosum
CCGGCCTATCACCCTCACCTTAGCCTCCTTCCACCTATCGCATTCCCCACGCCCCTCCCCCAAGTCCCTCCTCCCTACCTTTTATCTTAGCCTGCTTGGCACACCCTCCTCATTCCTGAAGAAGGGCTTATGCCCGAAACGTCGATTCTCCTGCTCCTTTGATGCTGCCTGACCTGCTGTGCTTTTCCAGCAACACATTTTTCAGCTCAAATTTCTCAATGTTCATAAATCTGTTTTTCATTTATTCATTTGTAGGACATGACCATTGTGTGCTGCCCATTGCTAGCTGCCCTTGAGAAGATGCTGGTGAGCCACTGCAGTACATTTGTGTAAGTGGATTCATAACACTGTTAGGGATTGAGTTCCATCTGTGTCCGATCTTGCTGCGTTTATTCCTCAGTCTTTGCTAAATATTTTCACTTCTTTATACTGTTTCACTGCTTTGTACTTTAAACCTTTCAACATCCAAATTCTAGTGGGACCCTACGTGTGTGTGATGTGTGAACATGTGCAATAGATCTGTAAATCCCTACTGTTGCGCCTGCCACACAATGTGTTTCAACTCATATCTAGCAAATAAACTGCGAGTTGATTCTCAATAATAATAAATGATTAATATTTATTTACCACAATTATACTGCAACAACAAAATATACTATAAACTAACAATTTACACTATCTTGTGCTTTCCCTTAACTCTGGATGATCACATCCCACCACAGCAGATCTTGGCCTTGATCCACCGTCGCGATGATTAGATTAGATTAGATTCCGTACAGTGTGGAAACAGGCCCTTCAGCCCAACAAGTACACATCGACCCTCCAAAGAGCAACCCACCCAAACCCATTCCCCTACATTTCCCTCTGACTAATGCGCCTAACACTACAAGCAATTGAGCATGGTCAATTCACCTAACCTGCACATCTTTGGACTGTGGGAGGAAACCGGAGCACCTGGAGGAAAACCATGCACACACGGGGAGAATGTGCAAACTCCACACAGACAGTTGCCCGAGATGGGAATTGAACCCGGGTCCCTGGCGCTGTCAGGCAGCAGTGCTAACCACTGAACCACCGTGCCACCAATTGGCTGGTTATCATCGCCCGGTGGTCCTGGAGTGTCTTCTCTTCATGGTGGCCGGTCTCGAGTTACTGCTCCCGAGGGTGGTGTTGCGGTGGTTCTTATATTTAGTAGTTGTTCCAGCCCTTTTGGAAGGGCCTTCACTATTCTCCAATGGATCGATCAGGGGCTCGCTCATCCTGATCGATCGGATCTCACCAGGCGTTGACATGTCAATGGCAGAGTGGTCCTTTAGCATCCATTCCTGGGGTTGTTAGGTAGCCTTCTCCAAATAAGGGTGTGAGGTGCCCTGTGTCTAGCAAGCAACTTGAGTTTCTGATTGTCCTGGGGATGGCATTCCAGTTGATTCTATTCAATCCCAAATTCAGGTGTGTACTGTCTAGTCTGCAGCTGCTGGGTTAATTCCCGAATGTCTGTCTGTAGCTGCAGCCTGTCTGGTTTTTGCAGCCTGTTTATTAGCACAGTCACTTTGGACCAGGCTTGCCTCAGTTTCCCAGCATACTACATTTACTGTCCATTCTTTGTAAATCCATCATTAATCTATCATTTTGAGCAGTCCATCCAGCCACAGTCCCTCCTTTTGATCCTGAATATGAAGCTTGATGGATCATATAATGAGAGACCAATCTCTGAGTGATGACAACTTGATCATCCCCAGGCTCAATCAAAGCACAACATACACTGAAATAGCTAAGCACTTACACGTAGCGCATGAGAAAATCACATTTAACTAAGATCGAGCAAATATCATCAATCTATATCTAAATAGAATATCAAAATTGGGATTTAACAATGTATCAACCAAATGTAGTAAATTAAAATAAATAAGACATTGGAGAAACAAACAAATACAAATAAAAATTCAGAAAGAAAAATGGAAAAATTAAACAAACATTATAAAACCAGAACAAACACTGATCAATTAAGGGATGCTGAGTACAAATGAACCAGCAGTGGTAGATTAATATAAATAAGACACTGGAGAAAAAACACAAAAACAAAACCAAATTCATAACAAAACAAATATTATAAAACCACAAAAAAGCTCTCAATGAAAAGTCTCATAATGAAAAATCGAATGAACGTAATGAAACCGGAGAATATTTTATAGAAACAATAGGATAGAACATTTTATACAATCAGCATGTGCTCAGCTAACAAATAATTATCCTGGTCTATTCAGTGTTTCTTGTGCTGGTGATAACCCCAATGAAGTATATCTTGACTACATTCTACGTGGCCATTGTTGTCCTGAGGGGAGATCAAGGTTGTTATCCTTGTGAAATATTTGAATAATTTTGAACAGGTTTGATTAGATTCCATACAGTATGGCCCATTTGGCCCAACAAGTCCACACCAACCCCTGGCAGAGTAACCCAGCCATACCCATTTCCCTCCCCTTAACCCTGACTAATGCATCTAACACAAGGACAATTTAACATGACCAATTCACCTGACCTGCACATATTTGGACAGTGGGAAAGTACCCATGCAGACACTGGGAGAATGTGCAAAGTCCATACAGTCAGTTGCCCGAAGTAGGAATTGAACCTGGGTTCTTAGTGCTGAGGCAGCAGTGCTAACCAGTGAGCCAGCATGCCACCTATAATGCATAATGTGTAATGGGTAATGCATATGCCCTAACCCTGTCCCAGTCTTTTTACTGAAAAGGAATAGGAATGCGAAACCCATGTGGAATGTTAAGTTGGCTTTAGAAGCCTGGTAGGCTCCAACCTCAATCTCTAGTGGTAGGGGTTACGGTTTTTGAAATGGTCTGACCGGGAATTGGTCAGAAAAGACTGACAAGAGGCAGTCATAATGAAACTGGCCAGGACAACATGAGGTTGGCATTCCTATTCCTTTACAAAACTTAAAATGGGGCAGGGTTAGGGCATATGCATTACATGTTGCACATTATGGGTGGCACAGTGGCTCAGTGGTTAGCACTGCTGCCTCACAGCACCAGGAACCCAGCTTCGATTCCAACCTCGGGCAACTGTCTGTGTGGAGTTTGCACATTCTCCCCGTGTCTGGGTAAGTTTTTTCCCACTGTCCAAAGATGTGCAGGCCAGGTGAATTGGTCATGCTAAATTGCCCATAATGTTAGGTGCGTTAGGCAGAGGTAAGTGTAGGGAAATGGATGTGGGTGAGTTACTCTGTGGAGGGTCAGTGTGGACTTGTTGGGCCAAAGGGCCTGTCTCCACACTGTAATGATTCTATGATTCTACAACTGACCCCTGTCACAGTCTCCACCAACTCCTGTAAAGTGCACCCATAGTGACGAGCAAAGGCAGTTGTGTGCTTCTCCTTCTTTTGCTTACATTTGGTTAACCCATTTGCAGTCTCTCTTTTATTTTATCCAATTGCCGTTGGGATAGCCTTTTTCATATCGGCTGGGGTTCGGTCCCCTACCTTTAGTGGAGCTGCAGACTGCACTAACTGGCTCAGACACATTATGATGAGTTTTACTTCCTCTCCTTCATCTAACCCATGTAAAATCTATTGTTAGCTGACCCTTTCAAAGAATGCAATTGGATCAGTCGATGGCTCAATTTGGATTCTCTTTCAGGATTTCTGGTAATTGTGCCACCATAAATGGGGTGGTATATGTTATCATTGGGGCATTGGTGTCCCCAGTCCAGAGGCAATCAGGTTCGTTGTGACAGGGGGTGTTCTCAGGGGCGCTGAAGGAGTTAATTTTTCAGGGGGTGGGCCCCAATTCTGGCATACTGCTGTGTGTCTTCCCTGAGCTCATCCCTGTCTGTCTCCTGTCCTTCTCCACCCTTTGTAACCTCCCCATATATGGATATTACTCCGTTGTGAATTGAGAGTTGGGCTTTTAACTTCTCAATCTCCCACAGGTACTTAGTGTGGTCTGCGACTGCCTGATACATTACCCTTACTGCTGCTTATAAATCTGCACAGTTATTTCCCATTTGCCTCCCTTCCATCTCTTTTAATTCCTGCTCTGTCCCTAATACTTGTTCTAGACCTTTTCAAGATTGGAAATCTGCTTCCCTTGAGTTCTCTTAAAATCATCCCAATATTTTTGTCCTAGGGATCCTGACTCTGTTTCATCATTACAACAAAGTTCTGGCCAAACAGGCAACTTTTTCTTTCTGATATGTTGCCTTAGCTCCTTTTCCCATATGGGACAAGCTTCTACGCCAGCACCTTTCTCTGCCAGTCTTGGTTAAACAAGGGGTATGTGGAGGGGGGGAGGGAGTCAGAGTATGACTTTCACTATTTTCTGGTCCTAATTCCACCTGGTTTCTACTGCCATCAGTGATTTATCTTACCCACCCTGTTAAGAATCACACACACACACACACGTACACAGACACATACACAGACACACACACAGACACACAGATACACACACAGACACACACACACCAGTCATTTAGCATGATCAGGAGTAAACACCTGTTGGCCTTATTGTTCAAAGAACAGGAAAGTTTAGACCTTTCTATTCCCTTCGATTTACTTGAATTCCTGGCCTTTGTGTGGGACAGCTGAACTCATAACAACTGGCTCAGGCAAAACCTCAAGGAATATTGGGTTCAAATTCAGAAGGAAAATGTCATTTCTTGTCGAGATCCTGTCTGGGTTGCCAATTTGTTGCGCCTGCCACTCTTATACCTAGCAATGAAACTGCGTGTTGACTCTCAATAATAATTAATGAATAATAAATAATAAATGATTTGTTTATTTACCACAATTATACTGTAACAACAAAATACACTATAAACTAACAATTTACATTATCAATCCAATCAACTACCTTGTGGATTCTCTTAACTCTGGATGATCAGATTCCACCACACCAGACCTTGGTCTTGATCCACATGGCAATGATGGTCTGGTGTCATCACCTGGTGTCCTCTCTTCATGGTGGTCAGTCTCGAGTTACTGCCCCCAAGGGTGGTGTTGTGGTGATACTTACACTTAGTAGTTGTTCCAGCCCTTTTGGGAGGGCCTTCACTATTCTCCAATGAATTGATCAGGGATTCGCTCATCCTGATCACTCCGATCCAACCAGCCGTTGACATGTCAATAGCAGGGTGGTCCCTTAGCATCCATTCCTGGAGGTGTTAGGGGCATGTAGATCAGGTAGCCCTCTCCAAGTAAGAGTGTGAGGTGGCCCTGTATCTGGGAAACAACTCGAGTTTTTGATTGTCCTGGGGATGGAATTCTGATTGATTCTCTTCAATCCCAAATTTGGGTGTGTATTGTATAGTCTGCAGCTTCTGGGTTAATTCCCAACTGTCTGTCTGTAGCTGCAGCCTGGCTCGATTCTGCAGCCTGTTTATTAGCACAGTCACTTTGGATAAGGCTTGCCTCAGTTTCCCAGCATGCCTCATTTATTGTCCATTCTTCATAAATCCATCATAATTCCCCCCAGCATTTTGAGCAGCCCTTCTGGCTACAGTAGTTTGTGCGTTAGGTATGTATGTACTGTTTTGTTTGTTCATGATCCAAATCGACTTCCCATTAAATTGGGAAGTTGCAATGGTAAGAAGGTTTATTACTTCGAATGATTTGACCTCCTAGATGAAAAAAAACAAAAGAAAATCTTTGCCAGTTTTGATATAAGCACACAGCTTTCAAGGATGGAATTTTCAGGAAATATCAACATTAAATCTTTTAAATTTATTCGCTGCACACATTGTCAGAACAATTGCATAATTGTAATGAACCTGACCACAGAGAATGGAGAATCGTTTAGCTCCTGTAGTCACAACTGGTTAGAGGACCTCACCAATGCAATTGAGTGAACTGTCTTGCAATACTTCTGGCAATAGTCAACCAGTGGCTATTTTCAACAAGTGCCAGCACACACTAAATGAAGATGGAACCTGTGAACTCCATCAAGAGCTGAGTGTTTGCTCTCTCTGTCTGCTCAGTACCTAGCAGTGCGGCTGTGAAACTGTAAACAAAGCCATTCTTTCCCCTCCCTCATTCCCAGGACCGAAATAGTGAGGAAACTCAATCAAAACAAGCAACAGGCTCAAAGTATTTAGAAAGGTAGGATTTTTAACTAGTATGAACATGTGGAACTGACACTAAACAAAGAAACTTCTTTTATATTAGATCCTTTATCCTATCTTTTCTCTACATAATTACAATTGCATATGTAATAGGTATTGTAATTTTTGGATGCAGCCAATAAAATGCATTTGAGGTCCAACATGTACAGTTCCTTTAAGAATCACAATTCACTTCTGTTTTGCTTCACCTATCAAAGTTCTCCAGCATTCCCCTGACTCATGTTGAGTCATGCTGTGGGAAATGTATTTAAAGTACATTAATATTTATGTACATAGCAAATACTTCCTGTAAGGTCTCTGTAACCCACTTCTCTTAATGTTTCAGTGTCACCGACAAAGACGTAGACAGAACTCCAGTCCAATCTCCATTTTCAGCTCCAAGCACTAGAATCCTACTGTATGGAAACAGGCCCTTTTGTCCAACAAGTCCACTATGAAGAATAACCCACCCAGACCCATTCCCCCACCCTATATTTACCCCTGATTAACACACCTAACCTACACATCCCTGAACGCTATGGGTAATTTAGCATCAACAATTCACCTAATCTGCACATCTTTGGACTGTATGAAGAATCCAAAGCAACCTGAGGAAACCCACACAGATGTGGCTAGAATGTGCAAACTTCACACAGACCGTCACCTCAGGCTGGAATCAAACCCAGGTCCTTGGTGCTGTGAGGCAGCAGTGCTAACCACTGAGCCACCGTGCTGCCCTAGACCAGTTACAAATGGTATACGAGCCTTGGAAGAAGGACTGGTCAGTGTTGATTCACTAGAATAGATTCCAGGACTTAGAAGTTTTCTGCGTTCTCTTGATTAATTATAAGTAGCTCTGAACAATATGTTAATCTGTTAGAAGATTGGATAAAGTCGATAAAAGAAAACCATTGTTTCCACTAAGGGAACAGAAATGAGGGGGCCCAATCCTAAAAGAAGAGGCAGCTCAGTTATGGAAGAAATAATATTGTAATTATAGTGGCAGAAGTCAGAATTGTCCAGACATCTGTGGATATGGGAACAATTGCAAATTTTCCAGACTGAGATTAATAGAAGTTTTTTGCCTCAGGGAATCAGATGACATGGAACAATGATAAACGAGTTTTACATAAATATCAGTCATGTCCTAATTGAATAGCAGAAATGGTTTGAAGGGATGAAACCTACTCTAATTCCCACATTGCTCAAAAGTCAAATAATGCAATGGACAAAAATAATTTTGGTTTCGTTGTAGTCAACAAACTGCCTATGAAATGCAGTCAGTGAGGGGATAGAAGTGGAAAATATGAGGATGGAAGGCATTATGGACCAGACCAAACCTCCCTGAAATATATTAAGAAGATAGCCTGGACCCTAACTCTTCTTATTTTTAAGCTAAGTGTAAGGCATTGTGTCCCAGATGCAGTTTGATTGATCAAACTACTACCAAATTTGAAGCAACACACATTTTGTTCCAACGTTAAAATTAAAATACAGACAAAATAAAAAGAAAAGAATTGGCTTAACTATAACTTTATTGAAATGCTTAATAAAATAGTATATATGTTAAGTGCAGCATGGTGGCTCAATAGTTAACACTGCTGCCTCATAGCACAAGGGATCTAGGTTCGATACCAGCCTCAGGTGACTGTGTGGTGCTTGTACATTCTCCCTGTGTCTGTGTGGATTTCCTCCCACAGTCCTAAAATGGTGAATTGGCCATGCTAAATTGCCCATAGTGTAGGGGTGTGTAGGTTAGGTGCATTAGTCAGGGGTAAATGTAGGGGAATGGGTCTGGGTGGCTTACTCTTTAGAGGGTCAGTGTTGGGCTGTAGGAGGTTCTATAATTAACTGTTCCTGTATCTGAACATCCCATAAACACACCTTAGCAAAGACAAATTCAGTAAAACTGATTGCCTCACATGTAATTTTAGCAGCAGGAAGAGAACCCCAGCTGTAATAGAGAGAGGAATAAGAGTTTTCACATCCAGCTTCAAGACTCCAGTAATTGCTACTGAAGGCTAACACTAAAAAAACAAAAATCCTGGTTCTAGCAGAACTTGACCCCACCCAATTAGGCTGCTTCTATTGTTGCAACTTTCCAAAAATCCAAGCTGTTTTCTTTTATTGGTTTTGGAGTAGACTCTTAAAGCCATAGTGTTATTACATTCTGCAAAAAGTTGAGAAGATCTTACAGCATTGAACCTAATGAATAGTAAGGAAAATTGCCTGGAACTCCATGACAAATAGGAATGCTGCCTAGTGGGAATGCTGGTTTTAGAATAATGTGGGAGGTCAATGTGCATCCTTCCAAATGCTTAAGCCTTCCACTTCTGTTACTTGAGCACGTGAGCTAAGCTGATATCCTAATGTAGTACTGAAGAAGTGACACCTTTCAAATTAGATGTTAAACATAAATACAAATAGCTGGAGGAGACCATTCAGCCCCTTGAGCCCGGGTGGGATGCTTGGGTTTTCAAACACACCATCCATTGTTCATGTTTAGCCTCCACCTGGGCCTATTGGAGATGCTCAAGAAGGTGAGCACCTTCATGAATGTTTCTTCTCCAGTTGGAGTGGGGATGTTGGAATTTTTCACAGAGACTCCCAGGATGTCCATGAAGTGACTTATTTACTTTGTCGAGGTTTGGAGTAGAGAGTTTATTTTGGAATTCTGGTGTTAAGAATGGCAGACAATGTGGACTTCCTGACCCAGCTAATTGACAATAATCAGTGCCTCGTTACTGAATGTTGTCCTGAGAAAGGGGTGCCTATCATGCTGGCATATTTGAAAATACTTGATGGTGGTATTTCTCAAGGGATTTAGAGATGTCTGTTGTACATCATCCAAGTCACTAGCTCATATAGAATGGCAATTACGGTAATGGCCTGTCAACGATGAGGTTGATGCCAGGTTTTCGGTCTTTGTCACCAAACTTTCTGTCCCTCAGATAAGCAGAGGCTGCACTGGCACACAGAAAATGATGTCAAGTTTCAGTGTTAATATCTACTCCCGTTGAGAGGAAGCTCCCAAGATATGTGACTTGATCTGTGTTATTCAATACTCTCTGTGGGTCTTGATAGTTGAGGGTGAGGGTGTGAGGGGAGTGGGGGGAGGTGCAATGTTACATGATAAGAGCAAGCTGAAAAAAGAACTTAATCTTTTCAGAATGTGTTACCTCAAGCTCAGTCTTCCCTCCGCCTTCATGAGTTTGTCGACAGTGGTTTGGAGTTGACCCCCTGAGTGTTTACACATGTAAGCATCATTTTTGTTCAATGGAAAAGATTCAAGTGGTCTTGCTTCTGATTAGGATCAACACAGTTGCTTGGTCATCCTGGAGGGAAGGTCCACTCCAGCAGGAGGTTTCTTGGATATAGGGTGAAGAGTTATGGTGAAGAAGATGGAGGAGAGCGTTGGTTTAATGATTGGAATCAGCTTGCACACATATTGGGTCAATGGTGGATCTGTTAGTAAAGATCATGGATTGCATGTTGTTGTGCAGCAGGCAGAAGATGATGACTAAAAAAACAAAGAACTGCAGAGACAGAAACAGAAATTGCTGGAAAGATTCAGTGGGTCCGGCTGTATCTGTGCATCCATTCTGAAGAAAGACCTGATATGTTAATTCTGTTTTCTCTCCACAGATGCTGCCAGATCTGCTGAAATTTGGACACTTCACCAACCAACCCCACCGCCCCGTGGTTGAACATTTCAACTCCCCCTCCCACTCTGCTGAGGTCATGCAGGTCCTGGTGCTCTTCCATTGCCACTCCCTCACCACCTGATGCCTGGAGGAAGAACGCCTCATCTTCCACCTCGGAACCATTCAACCCCAGGCCATCAATGTGGACTTCACCAGTTTCCTCATTTCCCCTCCCCCCCCACCTTACCCCAGTTCTAACCTTCCAGCTCAGCACCTGTCCCACCTGTCCACCTTCCCTCCCACCTATCTGCTCCACCCTCCCCTCTCACCTATCACCTTTACCCCCACCTCCATCTACCTACTGCACTCTCAGCTACCTTCTCCCCAGCCCCACTCCCCTCCTTATTTATCTGTCCACCCCGAGGCTCCCAGCCTCATTCCTGATGAAGAGCTTCGGCCTGAAATGTCGATCCTCCTGCTCCTCGGATGCTGCCTGACCTGCTGTGCTCTTCCAGCGCCACACTCTCAACTCTGATCTTCAGCATCTGCAGACCTCACTGTCTCCCAGTGCAATACAGAACTATAACTGAAGTTGGGCTCCTCTAGCGGAATGAAAGTACACTATGTCATTCATCAATGTAATCATTAGCATTTGAAACTTGCAATTAACTCCCCAACATTCAGACCCACTTCCAATTTAATCCTTAAACCACTGTGTAAGATAGACAAAGTCTTTTCCCTGGGGTCAGGGAATCCAGAACTAGAGGGCATAGGTTTAGGGTGAGAGGGGAAAGATATGAAAGAGACTTAAGGGGCAACGTTTTCACACAGAGGGTGGTGTGTATATGGAATGAGCTGCCAGAGGAAGTGGTGGAGGCTGGTCCAATTGCAACATTTAAAAGGCATTTGGATGGGTATATGAATAGGAAGGGTTTAGAGGGATATGGGCCGGGTGCTGGCAGGCGGGATGAGATTGGATTGTGATATCTGGTCGGCATGGACGGGTTGGAACGAAAGGTATGTTTTCGAGCTGTACATCTCCATGACTCTATGACTTTAAATTCAATGCTATTGCAAGCACAGGGATGCAAAGTCAAGTTTGATTAGCAGCAGATCTGTTTGGATTCCATTTAAAATATCAGCATTTATGAATGTTGCTTGTGCCTTATTAGCATCTGCCTGGAAAGTAAGACAAAAAGGCTCGATCTGGTGTTTTCAGGTGCTATGCAAAGCGGTGACTGAAGTCCACGGAGCAGTTACAATGAGACCAATCTCTCCATCACCTTTCCCAAGAGCAAATTGTACATTTTGTACTGAGAGAGCCATTAATCTGCCTCTAACGCATTGCAGCACAAACCAACTTTACTAGTGGGACGGAGGCTGGGCCAATGACTAATAACATGAGGAAATTACTGCTAATTAAATCAAATGACAGGGTCAGAAAGTCACATCAGAATTTGAATGACACAGCAGATATCGACAGTGACTGCGCTGGTTAGTCACCTAATGGAGTGCTGGGAATTTTTGGCACCATTTTCATTCATAAAATGGACAGTGTCTAGCCATATTAAAATTCTGATTAAATGAGATAAGCATGCATAACCAGGCCACTCAGTAATGCGAGGCAATAAATATAAAAGCCTTTTAACTGATTAAGTTGATGTTCTTGAATCATGTCCTGGGGTTTGGGGAAACAATATTACTTTATCCTCGGTCAAATTGCAAAAGCCTGCAGCTTAGGCACTGACACACTCGATATTAATAATGTGATTGCATAAAAAATATTAAACTGCCACGAAGGATGATGTCATCTGTTGTTACAAGAGGAGATTTCTCTTTATAGGGGTGACTGTGAACTTAGAATGTCCTTTAAGCAATACATTCCACTTAATGGAGCTGGATCCATTTGTGCCAGGTAATGACAATTGATCGAACAGCCTGCAAGAGAGTCCCAGGCCTTTGGGATCGACCAAGGATGCAGGTAAAAGGCACAGAAAATGATCCACCAAACTCAACTGTTTAGATTGTCTAACTGAGAATATCTTAACAAAAACTTAAGTGTATAATTTAAGAAGGGGATACAAGATGCACTAAATAAGTTATAAAAATGATGTATTGATTGTTTCATGCCAAAGATCCCTTGCATGGTAAAAACAGGGAAAAAATTTTTCCATGTGTCCTGAAATACCTTTCGTCCAAAAGTATAAGCAGATTATTTGTCCAATCTTCATTTTGCAGGTTGTAGTGTATTACTTAAGACAAAATGTCAGTCTTATTTTTCTACATAATGCACTGAATATCGGGTACTTCAGCACAGTTTTGTAAGATATAATCAGAACTATGAAATGCAATTTTCTTCTCTTAACAGATGAAAAAAAGAACATTTTATCAAGCTGCCATTCATCATCAAATGGTACACAGGAACCATATTGAAGTGAATTTAGGAAACTTAAAAATATGGACCATGTTTAAAATTTTTCAAAACAATCCAGGCAGAATCTGTCTCTTCAAGTACGAAATTTAAATTTAGGCGATGTGATTAAGTGTGAAATGCAGGTAATTGCGCATGAGCTAAAACAGTCAACTCACTCACACATGAATGGATCTTCTTACAATCAATTGTTCACATTACATTTTCTAAATATGTAAATGAAATTGAAACATGAAGATTTCTTTTTGATATCGAACCTTGAGATAGAGACAGAGTGAAAGAGGGATAGACTTGAATAGCTTTCACAGAAGTCAACAGGAATAAATTGCACATTAGCCAATGATAAAATGGCTGTCTCAAATTTACAGCAAGAGATCAAATGGATCAAAAATAAAGATAATTGGATGATTAGAGTCAGTCACAGTAACTTTATTTTCCAGTAATGGGGCTGATTGTTCTTTATAACAGCCTCTTTAAGTTTATTTCTGTTAAATGAATAGAATGAGGCTCTGCCATCTTGAAAAAGGCATGACATCAATTACCAAATGGACGTATTTACCATGTAATAAGTTTCACTGCAATGTTGCTGAGAGGGAATCTTCTGTGAAATTTACTCTTGTCTCCACGTTACTTTATGTTTCATGAAATAAATTGAGTGGAATAAAGTGATTTTTTAAAGAAGTTGTTCATGGAATGTAGGCTTCACAGGCTAGCACCACCCGCTCCCTCCTCTCTTTGGCTGCCCATATCTAATTGTTTTTAAGAAGGCGATGGTGAGCTGTCTTCCTGAACTTCTGCCGTCTTTTCTTTGGGTGAGGAAAGAGAAGTGTGAAGGGTTGGGGTTTAGTAAACCCATAGTGCTGTGAGTGCGAGATTTCAAAGATTTTGATCCAGTGACACTGAAGGAACATTGAAGGGTCTGGATTGTGTGTGGCAGGTGGAGGTGGTGATGTTCCCACGTACCTGCTGCCCTTGTCCTTCGAGCTGATTGTGGTTGTGGGTTTGGAAAGTGGAGTCGAATGAGTTGCTTTTGGCATCCCTTGAGCTGACCCGTGCAATTCATGAATGCTCAATCCTCAACTGTCCTTCTTCCCTCACATTCAGCTGAATGACAATATTCCATAATGTTTTTCCTTCCAGACAGTTTCCATAAGACCATAAAACCATAAGACATGGGAGAAGAGATTAGGCCATTCAGCCCATCGAGTCTGCTCTACCATTCAATCATGGCTGATAGGATTCTCAACCTCACTTTCCTGCTTTCTCCCTGTGACCTTTGATCCCACTGGCAAGCAAGAACATATCTATCTCCATAGTAAATATACTCAATGACCTGGCCTCCACAGCCTTCTGTGGCAATGAATTCCACAGATTCACCACTCTCTGGCTGAAGAAGTTTCTCCTTATCTCTGTTCTGAAAGGTCTTCCCTTTACTCCAAGGCTGTGCCCTCGGGTCCTCGTCTCTCCTGCCAATAGAAACATCTTCCCATTGTCTCCTCTTATCAGGTCATTCAGTATCCTGAAAGTTTCAATCAGATCCCCCCATATCCTTCTAAACTCCATCGAGTTCCTCAAACGTTCCTCATATATTGCGCTTTTCATTCCTGGGATCATTATTGGGAACCGCCTCTGGAGCCCCTCCAGAGCTAGTATATCCTTCCTGAGGTATGGGGCCCAAAATTTCTCACAATACTCTAAATATGGTCTGACCAGAGCCTTATAAAGACTCAGAAGTATATCCCTGGTTTTATTTTTTGCATCCTCTAGAGATGCATTACAGCTTTGTATTTGCCTTTCCAACTGTTGACTCAATCTGCAAGTTTACCTTAAGACAGTCCTGGTCTAGAACTCCCAAGTCCCTTTGCACTTCAGGTTTCTGAAATTTCTCCCCATTTAGAAAATAGTCCATGCCTCTATTTTTCCTACCAAAGTGCATGACTTCACAGTTTTCCACCTGCCATTTCTTTGACCACTCTCTTAACCTGACTAAATCTTTCTGCAGAGTCAAAAGGTGCGGTGCTGGAAGAGGGCAGCAGGTCAGGCAGAATCTGAGAAGCAGGAGAATAGACGTTTCAGACATAAGCCCATCATTTCCTGCTTCTTGGATGTTGCCTGACCTGCTGTGCTTTTCCAACACCATACTTTTCGACCCTGACTCTGCAGCATCTGCAGTCCTCACTCTCTCTAAATCTTTCTGCAGCCTCCCCACCAGCTCAATACCACTTGCCTCTCCAACCATCATTGCATTATCTGAAAACTGAGCCAGAACTCCCTCAGTTCCTTCATCCAATTCGTTAAAGTATAAAGTGAAAAGTTGTGGTCCCAACACCGACCGTTGTGGAGCACCACTAATCACCGGCTTTTTTTCCTGCATGTTTCCCTATCTTCCACAGATTCCAAGCTCCTTCGATGTTCATATCCAGATCTTTCTGAGTTTGTTCTGCTGCTGTGTAATGATTTAACCCCAGTGTTTGTCCATCAAAACCCGCAAGTGCCTGAATCCTGCTGCTCAATCCATAGTGCGCTTGATGGGCCAAATGGCCTCTTTCCATACTGGAGGGATTCTGTGATACATCAGTCAGTGTTCTGCCCATGGATCTTATAGATCTATTTGAGGAAATAATGTTATGACTAGACGCTGGACATATTCCAGGCGAGGTACCACAAACTGTCAAGTTCCAGGGTGAGGAGAAATTAACTGGCTTATTTTCCTTATTCATTCACTCTCTCAGTTAATTGCAATATGATTAATTTAATAAAGGATCCCTACCCTTGAGAATATGTTCTTCCCAGCCAAAAAGTGAGTTTATTAAATACTGAACATATGTACACAATAGGTAAAAACAATGACTGCAGATGCTGGAAACCAGATTCTGGATTAGTGGTGCTGGAAGAGCACAGCAGTTCAGGCAGCATCCAAGGAGCAGCGAAATCGACGTTTTGAGCAAAAGCCCTTCATCAGGAATAAAGGCAGAGAGCCTGAAGCGTGGAGAGATAAGCTAGAGGAGGGTGGGGATGGGGAGAAAGTGGCATAGAGTACAATAGGTGAGTGGGGGAGGGGATGAAGGTGATAGGTCAGGGAGGAGAGGGTGGAGTGGATAGGTGGAAAAGGAGAACCACATCTTCCTCAGAAACCTGCAAAAGTTGGCATGATTCCATGAAAACTATGGGGGATTTGAAATCCCATGCCATTTAAAAATGCTGCATGATGGCAACTGGGTGGGATCATACACACCCCTTTTCCTTTCAGAATGTGGATTTGCCCTGCATGGGAACAACATGTTCAGTCCTTTATCTCTGTGCAAGCTAGCCTGCAACTTGCCTTGCAATTGCATTAAGGAAGGAAAATGATAACCTTCAGGAAGTGGCAAGGCACTGCTCAAACTAGAAGTTGCAAATTTTGGAAATCAATACGTAAATCCTCCTTTTACTAGTTCATCAGCCAGTCAGTTGGTGTACCAACAAAGTTGCAAGCAGTGCCTACTTCATTGTAAGTTTGCATGACAAATTTGAATTTGGCTGATTAACATATATTGACAATATATTGACAATTATGATGAAAGTGGTGATGTGGCTGATTTAGATTATTTTTCTTTAAATTAAACTAATTGTTCAAATGTACCACTCGATCACCTAACAGACAATGTGGTGGTGGGTTGGAGTTCAAGCTCCTGTTCCATTGGTGAAAGTCAGAGTTTGCCAATTATGTTCCCTCTCTCAACCAGTGAATTGTATTGGAGGGCATCAATGTGGACTTCAACAGTTTCCTCATTTCCCCTTCCCCCACCTCACCCTATTTCCAAACTTCCAGCTCAGCACTGTCCCCATGACTTGTCCGGACTTGTCCTACCTGCCTGTCTCCTTTTCCACCTATCCACTCCACCCTCTCCTCCCTGACCTATCACCTTCATCCCCTCCCCCACTCACCTATTGTACTCTATGCTACTTTCTCCCCATCCCCACCCTCCTCTAGCTTATCTCTCCACGCTTCAGGCTCTCTGCCTTTATTCCTGATGAAGGGCTTTTGCTCGAAACGTCGATTTCGCTGCTCCTTGGATGCTGCCTGAACTGCTGTGCTCTTCCAGCACCACTAATCCAGAATATGTACACAATAGTTTGTCAATTGTTCATGAAGAGTGGATAATGCCCATTATAGTTGAGGTTATCAGTGAAGGTTGGTGTTTGAAAAGTAATGTTTTGAGATCCTTGGTTTTGGAGGCTGACTTATTTTAATTTAACTGGTTTGTAGCACTCAAAATGAGAGCAGGTCTATCTTTACCTTCAACACAGAGTTGCTAAGGATAACATTTCAAAAGTGACCCTCACAGCACACTAATGGTTGAGCCTAGTATATTTTGCACAAGTATGTTCAATCCCACTAAAACACTCCAGTGGAAATGAACATGACAAACATAACTTGACCAGCCTTGATTAAGATGGGTGAGAGAGCAGGCTCCAAAGGCCTAGTTTGCTCCTGGGTTCTATGGTCGTCTTATACCCTCAGATACAGGCTGCTCCATCACACTTCCTCCATGACTTCTATCCTTGGTTTAGGTTAAATTATCAGCTCAGCATTCCAAGGAATCTTGTCTATATGGATGTGAGATATATAGACTTCACTCACCTGCTGTATGATTAATTTATGTATTATCAGGAGGTCAGCAATGAACTCATCAAACATTTCCTGGTCATAACGCATGGGAGGAAAACCATGCTTTGAAGACCCCCATCTTATTGTCTTTTCCACTGAAGGAGACAGCTGTCAAAATGTGTGCAGAGTTTTCAAAGCAGGTTGTTGAATGTGGTTGGCCTAAAACCTCCTTGAAAATGTGGTCCGCCTTGTACTTACAAGATCATTTACAAGACATGGAAAAGCCTCAAGAAAGAGGTAGCCAATATATTTTTCTAATCAACTCATTAGAGATGCTAATAACACACCGCTAGACCAGGTGGGACTTCACCCAGGCCCTTTGGTTTAGAGTTAAGGACACTACCATTGCACCATCAGAACCCCTTAAGACTTAATACAGCTGTGCATTCCCATTGTGTGACCTTTTCAGTTGTTGGACATATTGGCCTGGAGATTCTAATTAGAGTCAGATAATCAACTTTTTATCCTGATTGGATTAAAAATTGCCCACTTATCTTTAGACATCATCTTCACTAGAGTTTCCTGGATAGACCCTTCTTGTTTTTTTTAACTTGTTCAGGAATTCAACAGCTAAATATGTTTCATAGAAATGATACCCCTTTTGTAGAGGTCAGTATGTCATCATTTGTCCAATAGCATAGCCAACCACCTTAGCAGTTCCTTTCAAATGTTAAAGCTTTCAAACTACAAGATAGATGTGGTGCTAGAGTAGCATTTGGTTCAATGATTAGAGTGACTAGACCTGTGCTTCCCAGGTCAGGCAAGTCTGTAGCATGTCAGTGGAAGAGGTCAGTGAGTGACTAGGGATCTAAAGGGGGAAGAAGGAGTTGGAAAGTTAGGGGTGTCAATAATGAGTATAGGAGTAAGTTTGATAGTTACCCAGGAATTAAAGAAGGTTTTTCATCCATTGGCTTTTCCTGGGTAATTATTAAGCTTAACTGAATTAGAGCCTTCTGAAATTTCAGATTTTACTGGACCTTAATTGCCCATCAGAACTTTCAATTTCATGGACAATTTCCACGGAGTGGAATGTCTGGGATTCTGCCTGATCTGGATGTGTAAATCCAATCCATGCTGCTCCATTGACTTGCTGATCATCAGAATACCTCAGCCATTCTGTCCAGTTTCAGCAGATCTGGTCTCAAAACTGTCTTTAACATAAGATAGAGTAACTGATGTAATTTTAATCAAAGTACAACCTCAATTAACAAAGATTCTCAAACAAGGAAATTAGAAGATAAATTGTGAGAATCTGAAAATTGTGTGTATCACAAAATTAGCAAGTTTCATCATTTCTCTTAATAAAAAAAATTAGACTTGATTCAATGGATTCAGTTCATTACATTGTTTAATTAACAGTGAGTGTCTAAACTAACACAGTTTTGAACTATAATGTGCTATTAAAGGTATATGGCAATTATTGACATCTGTCAGCTATGTTGCCAATAGTGACACTACCTATAAGTTTGATGTAAGATTAATACCAGCACTTTGAAAAGAGAAAGTTTAATTCCTTCACTGTGTAAAGTCTAGTGAATAGCCTCCTCAGGACAGATCTTTTTCTTTACCAAGCAATTTTCAGCTGCAACCTATGATTTAAATAAGCACTAACATTACGGTAATAAATCTATGCTGACAAGTATATAGTTATCACTGTACTGGATTTTAACTTCGTATTATTAAAGTAAACATAAAAGAAAATTGCCATCTTTGGAAAAATACCATGGACCCCAATCTTTCTCTTCTTCTTGTCTTTTCACTTAATTTCACTTTAGTTTTATCTATTTGTCTGCCTCTGTTTAGATTCACCCTTTTTCTACAATACTATGAATGATTACATACACAATAATTGGTTCCTCAGTTCCACACTCCCCTTCTCGGGGTATACTGGTATAAAATTCCTACAGGGTAGAAGCAGGCCATTCAGCCCCTCAAATCACACCAACCCTCCAAAGAGGATCTCACCCCACTACCCGGTAACCCTGCATGTCCCATGTCTAATTCACCTCGCCTGCACACTATGAGCAATTTAGCATGGCCAATCCGTCAAACCTGCATATCTTCGGACTGTGGGAGGAAACTGAAGCATCCAGGAGAAACACACGGGGAGAATATGCAAACTCCACAAAGACAGATGTCCAAGGCTGGAATCGAGCCCAGATTGCTGGCATTTTGGCGCATCAGTACTAATCACTGAGTCACTGTGCCACCCCAGTATGAGTGACCCATTGCTGGAAGAAGCAGGAATTTGATGTTATCTGAAAAGGAAGAATAAACAGGGCTACAGAGCGAGAAGATGAGGGAGTGGCATTGGGTGATTGCTACTTTTGGAGAGCTAGCACTGACACAGAGGGCCTGAATGGCCTTTGCCTGTACTGATTTTTGAATCATGCTGAGCAGTCACTTCTATTGATTTGATATTGTGTAAACTTTTCCTTGGATCTGATGTGAATGGCTGTACTGATCACTGATGGCATACCAACACCAACACGAGAATCCCCTTTTGAATCCCGCAAACATATTTGGTGCTTGAGGGGTTAGGGGTTGGAATCACAGCACACCTCAGGGTTCAGTAAGAATGTGAGATAGCACAGAACCTTAACAGAACAAAGTGTATTCATTCAAATTAAAGCAACAAGTCAGCTGAAGTGGAAAAAGTGAATAGTGGTTTAAAACTATTCTGGTGACTTTGAAATAAATAATAAAAACTGATGGTAATGAAATAAACAAGGAATCTCCAGCTTAACCTGTTCCATTTACAACTGCTGTGTTATGGATTGTAGAGGGGTGGCTGAGAGGGGGAGGCATTATGAGGAGAGGGACTGGGCAGGGCATGTTAATGAAAGGGGTAGTAGAAGGAGAGGCAGTGATCGGGAGAAGGAAGCGAGAAGGCACATGGAGAGGCTGTTGTGGAAAAGAGGAAGGTGATGAATAGGCAAAGGACCATTAAGAATCCTATCCAGCTTACTTTCATACCATGTACATAGCAGTTTGCATTGTGCAGCAGCCACACAGGATTTGGTGCTGAGAGAATTGGCCAATTTTACATCCTGTATTTATTGCCTTGATAAAGAAATGAAGGAGTATTCCCCAGCAGGCTTTTGCAGTAAGCCACCTATGCTAATTCGCCTCTTGGTAGCTGTGATTTCTTCGACATGGTTATTATCTCTGACAAGTACAGTCATTAAGGATGTCGATATTTGAAAAGACAGAAAAAGCAGAGGTGGCCCTGGATCTGTCTTGCTATCGGTACTACTTATCAGCAGATGTCACGCTAACAAAATGTGGATTTTTCTCATCATCCTCCTCCCTACTCTGTTTCATTGGTGCTACATTTAATGTATCATTATTTATTGAACTTTTTTAAGAGAGGAGTTGACAAGAACAGAATGTTGCAACCTGAAAAAAAAAATGGCGGTGAATCACCTCCGTGTGAGTGGAATGCCAATGAATATTCATCACCTAAAGAAAATGATGAGGAAGAAGAAGGCTGCAGCTGCAGTTTATTACACCGAGACTTCAATGTATATAAAGGCTCTGTATATATCTACACATAACTGCTGACCCTAAATGGGCCCGTTTAATTCCCTGTAACTCATGTATAGATTTAAAGATCCTCATATTCACCTCAGATACCCCCATCTGACTTACTCCCACTCCCTTTTAATAATTCCTTCTGGCTCTGTATTCCTGCCTGCCTCATTTTAGCTGATGCCAACTTAACAATGAATGTTTTAGTCTCTATTTCTCTCAGTGCCCCCACCCCACCTGGTCGCACCCTGCTATTTCCAATAGTCTTGTAGAAACTCCTCATGTAAGTCTGTCACTGAGCCTGACTTGTGCTCCCCAACATTCTACTTTCAGGGCAATGGTTCTTTATTTATTTCTCTAGCAGATTAAAACAAACTGAGGCATCTTTCTGCAATGGTGGTATGTAATAATACATGGTTCACTGAATTGCTTTGGGTCAGAGGAACACTACCCATCGTGCCTCCAAGGCTCGCCATTTTACGAAACTATACTGGTATACACTGCCATTTTAGGAATTAAATCTTTCCTGGCAATTTGTGCAACTCAACAATTGGATTCTAAGGTTCTGGAAAAGTGAATGGTAGAACATAAGCCTTCATTCTGAACCTTATTACTGAGGAATATGTTTTCAGCAACTGTTGTTTGAACAGTACAATCCCAAGTAACTTCTATTCACGGGATCAATTCTCAGGACATAACATGCTGAACCACACAATATTGGGATGGATTCAGTCACCATCAGTTTGACTAGTTATACTACGTGAAGATAAGGTGATTGTCTACCGGATGTCCAAGACTTAACTCTGGGGCTGATTTGATTTGATTTGATTTATTGTCCCATGCACCTAAGTACAGTGAAATGCTTTGTTTGCGAGCAGGACATATAGATCATGGGGTGCTTAGACAGAGTGAGGCATGCAAGTTACACAAGACGGGGGGTGCATGAAACAAGATCAATGTTAACAAGACCAACATTATTTGATGTTAGAAAGTCCATTCACTAGTCTGATAATGGCAGGGAAGAAGCTGTTCTTGAACCTGTTGGTACTTGTATTCAAGCTTCTGTATCTTCTGTCTGATGGAGGAGGTTGTAGGAGAGCATTATCAGGATGGGAGGGGTCTTTGATGATGGTGGCAGCCTTTCTATGGCAACAACAAGAGTAGTTGGAATCCACTGATGGAAGTTTGGCTTCCGTGATGGGCTGGGCTGTGCACACCACTTTCTGTAGTTTCTTACAGTCCTGGGCAGAGCAGTTGCTGTACCAGGCCAATGTACACTCAGACAGTGTGGTCTCAATAGTGTATCTATAGAAGTTGGTGAGGGTGCTTATGGACATGCCAAATTTGATAAGCTGCCTGAGGAAGAAGAGGCATTGTTGTACATGCTTAATGATCGCATCTATGTGGGAAGTTCGGGACAGGTTGTCAGTTTTCATTGTGACTGTTGTAATATGTGACATATCTTAAAGGGGCATATGTGAATCTGTTATCAACCATTCTCTGAAGCATCACTTTGGAAATAAGATGTCCCATACTTGGCTTCCAGTGATCATTAACTGTTACTAGCCTTATCTTCAAACAAAAATACCCACAATATTGCTTCCTCCCATCATGGTGTGTCAGGAAAATGTAACTGGGACCTCAAGTTGTTCTAACCAATGTATTTCCAAATTTTCCACACAATAATTTTAGGGCAGCCTCATACCCATTATCAAACTGAAACAGTCTCACCTCACTTTCAGCCGTTTCCATTGTCCATGAGGAGTGATTTAAACTTCACCAATCACAAAGGTAAATCTCTTTGCACTGCCCATCAATCCTTCCTCATATCTATCATTTAGTGAGTATTTCTGCAGAGAAGCCAATGGGTCTCCGCATTTGTGGGCACAGTGGTTAGCACTGCTGCCTCGCAGCGCCTGAGACCCGGGTTCAATTCCCGCCTCAGGCGACTGACTGTGTGGAGTTTGCACGTTCTCCCCGTGTCTGTGTGGGTTTCCTCCGGGTGCTCCGGTTTCCTCCCACAGTCCAAAGATGTGCAGGTCAGGTGAATTGGCCATACTAAATTGCCCGTAGTGTTAGGTAAGGAGTAAATGTAGGGGTATGGGTGGGTTGTGCTTCGGCGGGTCGGTGTGGACTTGTTGGGCTGAAGGGCCTGTTTCCACACTGTAATGTAATGTAATGTAATCTAATCTAATCTAATCTAATCTAATTCTAAAATCTCCCTTAACCAAACACCATAAAGGACAGAATAATTGATCACTTATCTCATTCCTATGTGTGGGATCTTACATTGTACAAAATGAATGCTGCATTTGTCAACATTCACTCTGGGTTGTACCATATTCCATTAAATGCACTGAACTTTGAACTGCACACACTGTACTGGAGCCCTAGTGTATCATTCTAAACTATGATTGGAATGGGACTAAGTCAGATGCAAGATTGTTGAAAGACTAACAACTGTGCCAGGCTGATAAACCTTTTTATTCAATGCAAGAGTCTTGAAAGAATCTTCCAGGCTCTTTATCTACTTCCAACCCCTCAACAACATCCACCACCAACCCTCTCCAATTTTTATTTGATCGGTAAGATGATCATGAGTGCTGGGGGGAAAGCAGAAGAATGGGATTGAGAAACATGTCAGTCATGATCGAATGGTGCAGCAGACTCATAGAATCCCAACAGTGTGGAAGCAGTCCATTCGGCCCATTGAGTCCACACTCTTGCATTGCACCCAGGCCTAACACCCTACCCTATACATGTCACCCTGCATTTGCCATGGCTAATCCACCTAGCCTCCATATCCCTAGACACTACAGGGCAATTTAGCATGGCCAATCTAGCTAACCTGCGCATGTTTGGATTATAGAAGGAAATCAGAGCACCTGGAGGAAACTCACAAGACATGAGGAGATCATGCAAACTCCACATAGATATGATGGGCTGAATGGCCTATTTCAGCTAGTATGTCTTATGGCCTTATGGAAAGGATATGAATTTGAACAACTAGGAAGTGATTGATCTTTATCAATATGCAGAGATGGAACATTATCTCTTCACAAATGATACTTGCCTCTGTCCAGAAAAGGATTGAGTTAAATCTGAAACAATGAGCTCTATTCTGAGTTTCACTGCATTTTGGTGGTGTGGATTCATTTTAGACCCAATGAGCAACCCTGGCTTCTCTCAAAGTGAGTAGGAAGTGATTTAGCTGGAGGCTTCCTAAATGAAACACTAGAATGAATTTCCAATAGATTTTGGGACTTGGATGTCAACACCAATATGATTTGGAGGTGCCAGTATTGAACTGGGGTGTACAAAGTTTAAAAAAATCATACAACACCAGATTTTTATCCAACAGGTTTATTTGGAAGCGCCAGCTTTCGGAGCACTGCTCCTTCATCAGGTGGTTGTGGAGTCTTATCTGAAAGCTAATGAATCTGTTGGACTATGACCTGGTTTAGTGTGATTTTTAACTTTGAACACCAAAATAGAGATCTTAACCAAGCACTCCATGGCAGAAAGAGCCACTGAGCAACCATCTAGGAGGCAGCCTCATAATTAGCTGCCTCCGCATGTACTGTCCTTAGACCTCCTGAAGATGTTGGGCCAACCCCCAGCGCTCTCAGTTCTAGAGGCTGAACAGGCCCAGCAGGGCATTGCTGAGACACATCAAAGACCATGAGGGGGAAATCTCGACATAGAGGCACTAAGGCACAGATACTGAGGAAAAAGTACAAGCTCCAAAACATCAGAGCAGATGAGATTTGTTTGGGCCTTTCTGTCTTTTGTTACAGAATCCTTACAGTGTGAAAGTAGGCCATTCAGCCCATTGAATACACACTGACCCTCTGAAGAGCTTCCCATCCAGATTCACCCTGCATCCCCTATGAATGATCCACTGAGCCTGAACATCCCTGGACACTGTGGGGTAATTTATCCTGGCCAATCCACCTAACCTGCACATCTTTGGACTGTGGGAGGAAACCCACGCAGACATAGTGGGGTGGCACAGTGGCTAGCACTGCTGCCTCATAGCACCAAGGTCCCAGGTTCAATTCCAGCCTCGGGTGACTGTCTGTGTGGGTTTCTCCCTGTGTCTGCATGGGTTTCCTCCGGGTGCTCCGGTTTCCTCCCACAGTCCAAAGATGTGCGGTTCAGGTGAATTGGCCATGCTAAACTGCCCATAGTGTTAGGTGCATTAGTCAGAGGGAAATGGGTCTGGATGGGTTACTCTTCGGAGGATTGGTGGGGCCGAAGGGCCTGTTTCCACAATGTAGGGAATCTAATCTAAAAACATAGGAAGAATGTACAAACTTCACTTAGACGGTCATCTAACACTGGAATTGAACCCAGTTTCCTGGCAGTGCGAGACAGCAGGGCTAACTAGTGAGCCACCGTGCCACTTTCCCAGCAGTCCAGGGGGAAATGAGTAATACTTTGAAGTGAATGTACTGGACCTCCATTTTGAAGTGTAAAGGACAATTTGAATCACTGTGCCTCATTCACCAGTTTTACTGGTTTTTCCTTCTGCCAGTGGTCCTCTACTGGGGATTGAACCTCTGGCTCCAATACCCTCTCCCTGATCCAACACCTCAAAGAGTTTCCATAGGGTCAGCTCCATGCAGTTGGCAGCATCTGCACCAGGCAGGGGGACCCACTGATGGCAAGATCATTGATTACTGGGGCCCCTAAACATTGCGATGGTCTACCAGTCTCCGTGGAGCAGGAGTCACCCTGGGAAACATCCTCAGTGGCAGAAAGGTGGCAGTCCAATGCTTCTCCTCTTTAGTTTCCCAGTCAATGGATCCAGGAAAGTTCAGCTCATTATACCACTGTGGAGAGCTGTATTTGCCACTCACACCTAACTTATTGGCAGTATGTTGTATAAGAGATACTTGGGGAGAATGGTGGAGGAACATGGGATATTGACTGATGGATTTGGTTCAGTCAGTCTGATTCTTGCCCCATCTGAAGTCAGCTCCACTACAATGGGAACCAAATGCTACTGAGATGGGCATGCTATGCCCAACTGGGTTGGCATTACCTGTCCACTCTTACTGATGGAATGCTAATAGCGTCAATCTATTTACAAGTTAATGGCTGACAAAGGGATAACGGCCTGACTCAGAATGGCAGTGTGCCCTCACTGGACCACAGAGATCCAAACAACTTCCCTATTTAATCTCACCCTCTCACCATCACTCTGAGCTCTTACATAAACTCATGGGACTGACCATCTCCAGGTAAGGCATCCACAAGGTGAGACTAAATCCTTCTGGAAAGGAGCTGAACTATTACAGTCTCTGTTGCTTCTTACCACCTGCTATTATATTTACCTGGGGAAGAATGCCTCTTCATCCTGGTTCTGCAGATGTTTTGTTAGTTTTAATCCTTCCTTTCTACTGATAGCACCAGCTTTTCTGCCAACTTTTAAAACCATTCATTAAACTATAGGGTAGATTTTCAAGGTTGTTCTAGTCATTTCAATAGCTCTCACATAAATCTATGTTGGTGCCTTTCTGCAAAAATAAAGCACTATAAAGGCATCCTTCCAAAGTAGATTAGTGATTACTCGAGTACTATCTGGCTGCTATTCCTGGGAAGGCATTTCCATTATATTGTATCCTCAGGCAGGTTTACCGCAGTGCCCCAGACTCATGCTACCAGAACTAAAGCAATGATGGAAAGAGCAGGATTAAGCATTGCCCTTCTATATTCACGGTCTTTAGTCTGTGCCAACAAAAGAAGGAAGTCTTTCTCTTTAGCTCTCTGCCTTCCCCTGAGGAATTCTCTGCATTTCTACTTGGCCGTGTCTTTATCTCTCTATTTCCTTTGCGTCTTGTGGTATTTTCCCACCCTGTCTCCATGCATCTCTCACTGCTTGTGTTTGTGAGGTTCCCTTTCTTGCTATCTCTCTTTTCCTCTATTTGACACATCATTTTACTTTGCCCATCTTTTGTCTCTCTGACTGCACCTCCACCCCAGCAAGCACTCCCTGTCTGTGTGATTGTTTGCTTGCTTTTGTGGCTCCCTAGGTGCTTTTAGTTTTGAGTTTGGGTTGAGGGAGAGAAATTTCTAAATGGATCTCATAATTCATGCTTGGCTGAGAGCCCAGACTTCCATAAAGCCTTCACTTTGTCAAAGCAGTTCTGCAGCAGGGAAAGCATTGTTTGATTGATAGATTTACAAGTTTTTTATTCTGTGATCTCTGATCACTGGCTCAATTTATTTCCCCAGGACAAAGCAGTGCCAAGGGCTTATTGTTTCTGTTATTGATACTTTGAAGTCTGATTGACTGATTTCTATATGGATTTGGACAGTAGTGTTATTTAAGAAAGTTATGAATGACTACTTTTAAGCATTTCCAAACGTCCATAGGAATATGTTGGTTTTGTACATATTACATATTGGGTCATTGGTCTTAGATGTGGTATGATTGGCATATAGGATTTGAGGAAACAAAAGGGTAGATGAGAACATGTGTTAGCATGAGATTATATGAATGAGGTATGGGTGCATTAGATTAGATTCCCTACAGTATAGAAACAGGCCATTGGCCAAACAAGTCCACACTAACCCTCCAAAGAGTAACCCACCCAGACCCATTCCCCAACTCGATTTTTACCCCTAACTGATGCACCTAACACTATGGGCATTTTAGCATGGCCAATTCACCTGACCTGCATGTCTTTGGATTGTGGGAGGAAACCAGAGCACCCAGAGGGAACCTACACAGACACAGGGAGAATGTACAAACTCCATGCAGACAGTTGTCTGAGGTGGGAATTGAACCCGGGTCCCTGGCACTGTAAGGCAGCAGTGCTAACCACTGAGCCCACCACCCTGCTGTGCCAATTGTTAAGAGATGTGACAGATGAGGGCTAAAGGGTCTAATATTTAACAAAACAACTAGGATTAAAGATCAGAGAATAAAAACAGACCTTTTAAACTCCCCGGCTCACCCCCTACTGCTCTAATATTTCCCATGATCAGTAATTCTTTCAGAACTAACAATATCATTATAATATCAGAGCATGTGATCTGAGAGTATAAAGCCCTCAGAATCAATTATAACTCAGGCCACTTTATGCATTACACATTGAAGAAAGTGGATTATCCTTTGGAATTGAATACCCCAGACACTGATGTGCCTGTTAATGTCATATTTGTTAGGGAGCTATAATAAATGTCTATTAGCTCATTCAATACCATATTGCCCATGTCTGGGTTCTGATGTTATGGGAGATACCAAAAGCATATCTGTGCAGGTGCAGTTGACTAGAGGAAAGGTACATATCTCCAATTGGTACATCAGTGCTGAAGGCTTGACTCCATCCTACACACATTTCTCCACATCCATACCACTCCCAGAACAAAAGACATGCTATTGAAAGCACTGTTTCCCAAGATGGATGAGATGGACCAGGAAATCTCCTAATCTGAACTACCACCTCAATGATGAAAATCCAACCCTCTGTTCCTGTTCCCGAGGGAAAATACCAAGCATGAATTTGAATTAAAGTTGGGGACTTCAGTAGCAATGACAGTGTCAAATTATATGAAGGAGAAGTTGAGCAAAAAACAGTTTAAAAAAGAAAGCTCTCTGGAATATTCTTCTGAACATCCATTGCTCATTCCTGATAATACAATACAACTGTCAAAGCCATAGATCTGAAAACGCATAACTGAAATAAATGAGTGAAGTCATTATAGAGGGAACTGAAAGAGCCAAGTATCATTTCTCTTATGCTTCCAGGTTCTCAAAGCTCACTTCAAACTGCTGCTGAAGGGAACAGACTGAATTGTGAAGGTGATGCAAGAATTTTCAGGCAGAGCAGCTGCTTACTTTGGTTTATGGCCCTTTTAGATTACTTTCAGACTGTTACAACCTCAGTGAAGACTTTTAAAGAGAACCAAACTTTCAGTTACAATCTGAAACAACAAAGGTTTCACATTTTAAAACTTTTACTGAAACAAAAGACTATTAAACATTACTAACTAAATACGATTTATTTTATTAGGCAACTTATTTTAAACAATAGAATTGTTCCTTTTATACTTGTCAATGATTGCGACCTCCACAGAATTATAATCCTTTTAGATGGCACTCCTTGCTCTTTGAGAGAAAGTGAGGACTGCAAATACTGGTGTTCAGAGTTGAAAGTGTGGTGCTGGAAAAGCGCAGCCAGTCAGGCAGCATCCGAAGAGCTGGGCAGTCGACTTTTCAAGCATTAGCTCGTCATCAGGAAAAGCTTATGTGCAAAACGTCAATCTTCCTGCTCCTTGGTGGCTGCCTGACCGTTTGGGCTTTTCCAAAACCATACTCTCGACTTCTTGTTCATTCCCAGCTTCTAACAAGTTCCCCTATTTGATGAATAAACATTTCAAGTGACCATTCTCAGATAGATGCCTCTGTTCGTCAATCTCTCACCTGACAGAAAGCTTGCACCAGTGATTCTTCTCCCAGCCATGTTAGGATGAATCTCCTGGAATCTATGGAAGGTCTTGATGTGAAATCAGATAAATGCATCTTTAAAGGGTGTATCTCAAACTGCTGTCGTTTGTTATGTATCTCAACACAGGGTGAGATGTCCAAGCCCCATCAGTCTGCTCAGTATACAATAACAATTTATAGAATGCATCCATAACCTGCCCCCCACAATTCACGCTGTCTATATCATCAAACATACATCCCACATTTTTATATCACCAAACCTTGCCATTAGATTGGCATATTTATGCCAATCAGAAAAATATAGCACATCTCTTTGAACAGGGACTGTCTCCCTTCCATATCTGCCTATGGTAGCTCCCAATGTCAGCAACCTATCGTCTTTGCTGACCGTACCAATCCTCTGCTGTCTGTCTGCGGTATTCATTGATGTGTAGGGAAGCCTGTAACCTGATCTCAAAAATGACTTCCTCTTCCCTTCTCCTGTGTTAACATGAAAATACTTTGACAGTCCATTCAAGTAGAAATGCTAATCAGCTATTCTTGATTGAAATCTCTTCCTGTTAGAAGTATGTGTCTAGTTCACAGTATGATTGTTTACAGTCTGTTACCTAGAGCAAACTCAGAGCATTGGCAGCAGCAACATCCGTCAGACCAAAAGAGATTGAACCTGTGGATAAACAAGCATGAGGAGTCTCCATTACACTGGGCACTATTGTGGGAGCTACACTTTGTGATAGCACAGGTTTAAGAGTGATACTTTGGACAGAAGGGCTCTGGATCGGGAAGTAGTGGTCAGGTGATTCTTTTATTTCTTATCTTCAATTTCCATTCACCTTTTCATACCCATTAGGTATTAGAATCATAGGATTTCAGCAAATGGTTGAGTTGTACAGGGATTTTGAGTACTGTAATACCTACATTGTTGTTTACAGAATAGTTTATTTACTATTTTTTGTGAGAATCTAACACTTGGGACCAGCTGGTTAGCTGTAAATTAATTTAATGGAAAGTTGTTTTTAATTAAGCAGTTGCGAGAGAATAAAAATGACAGTCAACAGGGATACACTTCTGTGGATTGTGGGAAATCAGAGACAGTTTGCACGTCCCTGATGACTACATCTGCAGGGACTGTGTCCAATTGCAAGTTCTGTCAGACCAGATGATTCATTCAGAGTGTCAGTTGGACAAACTGAGTAGGATACAGGAGACAGAAAGTGCTATAGACAGGAGATTTAGAGATTTACTCACACCCAAGGTTCGGCAGATAAATGGGTGATCGCTGGAATGAGCAGGCAGTTGGTGTGAGAGTCCCCGCTCTGACAAGTTTACCATTTTGGATACTGATGGGGCAACATTGCCAATCAGAGATTGGTGATAGTAGCAGCCACAATGATGGCACCACAGCTGGCTCTGTTGTTCAGAAGGGAGGGTCAAAGTGCAAAGAACAGTAGTAATAGAGGACTATATAGTAAGGGGCACAATAAGGCATTTCTGAGGCTGCAAAAGAGACTCCAGAATAGTGCGTTGTCTCCCTGGAGCCAGGGTCAAGGATGTCTAATTGGGCACAGGACATTCTCAAAAGGGAATTCGAACAGCCAGAGCTCTTGGTCTACCTTGTGACTAGCAACATAGGTAAGAATAGTGATGATGTCTTGTAAAGTGATTTCAGGGACTTCAATAGTAAGTTGGAAAGCAGGAACTCAAGGGTTGTAATCACGGGATTACTATCCAGGCCATGTACCAGTGAGGCTAGGAATAAGGAGGTAGTACTTTTAAATACATGGCCAAAGAGCCATGCAGGGAGGAAGGCGACTGAGACATTGATCATAGGGATGTCTTCCAGGGCAGGTGGGACCTGAACAAGAAGGACAGATTGAATCCAAACTGGAAGGTCATCAATATCCTGGCAAGGACCTTTGCTAGTGTCACTTGGGAGGGATTAAACTTGAGAGGCAGGGGTGGGCACCAGAGCAGTCAATCAGCAACTGAAATGACAGAGGATGTGTTCAAGACTAAGGCCAGTAATGCTAAGAGGAAGAACAGATAGGGAGAAGTCACTGAACACATTGGGACTTGCAGTCTAAAGTGTATTTTTTTTAATGTGGGAGTAAGGCAGATGAAGTTAGAGCTTGGATTAGGACATATAACTGTGGTGTTGTTGTGATTACTGAGATTTGGCGCAAGAGAGACAAAATTGGCGGCTATATGTTCCAGGATTTAGATATTTCAGGAGAGATAGAAAGGGCTGTAAAAGAGGTGGGAGAGTTGCCTTACTCACGAGGGAGAATATCACAGCTATACTGATGGAGGACATGTTGGAGGACTCTTCCAGTGAGGCCATATGGGTAGAGCTCAGGAATAGGAAGGGTGCAATCACTTTGATTGTACCACAGGCCTCTCAACAACCAAAGGGCAATAGAGCACCAGATATGTGCTCAGATTATGGAAAAGTGTGAAAATAATTGTTTTTTTGTGGTGGGTGATTTTGACTTCCCCTATATTGACTGGGAATCAAGTACTTGGATAGGGGGGAAAATGTTAGGTGCATCCATGAGGGTTTCTTGAAGCAATATGTAAATAGTACATATTGAACCTGACACTGGGGAATGAGCCCAGCCAGATGATTGAAGTTTTCATGGGGGAGCATTTGGGAACAGTGACCATAATCTCTAAGTTTTAAGGTTTTATGGATAAATATAAGAGTAGTCCTCAGATGAAATTTCTAAACTGGGACAAGGCCACCTACGACAATCTTAGGCAGAAACTGGGAAATGTAGATTGAGGGGCAGCTGTTTGAGGGTAAATCCACATCTGCCTTGTGGGAATCTTTTAAATGTTAGTTGGTTAGAATTCATGACCAGGTGAAAGTGAGGACTGCAGATGCTGGAGATCAGAGTCAAGATTAGAGTGGTGCTGGAAAAGCACAGCAGGTCAGACAGCATCCGAGGAGCAGGAAAATCGACGTTTCGGGCAAAAGTCCTTCATCAGGAATGAGGGCTTTTGCACAAAACATGGATTTTCCTGCTCCTTGGATGCTGCCTGACCTGTTGTGCTTTTCCAGCACCACTCTAATCTAGAGTTCATGACCAGCACATTCTTGTGAAAATGAAGGATAAAGATGACAAGATTCAGGAACCTTGATGACAAGAGAAATTGTGAGCTTAGTCAGAAAGAAAAAGAAAGCATTTGTAAAGTTTGGGGAATTGAAGACAGACAGAGCCAATGAGGAATATAATCAAAGCAGGGTAGGATTTAAACAGGCAGTTAGGAAGGTTAAAAGTTGCCATGAAATGACTTTGGCAACAGGATTAAGGAAAATCCCAAGGCTTTTTACATGTATATAAAGGTAGCTAGGGAAGAGGGTAAGTCCACTCAAGGACAAAGGAGGGAATTTAGGCATGGAGATGGGGATGTGGTTAAGATCTTCAAGAATACTTTGCATTGATTTTCACAAACTAAAAGGACATGGTGGGTGGTGAGTCGAGAGACAGGTATGTTGATATCCTAGGAGATGTCACTATGAAAAAGGAACAGGTATTCTGGATGCTTTGCAAAGCATTGAGGTAGACAGGTCTTCAAAATCTGATGGGATCTGTTCTAGAGTACTGAAGGAGGTGAGGGAGGAAGTTTCTGGGGCCCTCTATAAAATTTTTGCATCCTTTTTAATATATGGAGAGGTCCCAGAGGACTGGAGAATACAAAATGGTGTTCCTTTCTTTAAGTAGGGCAACAGGATAATCCAAGAAATTACAGGCTAGTGTACCTTATGTCAGGCACATGGAAATCATTGGGGAAAATTCTTAAGGACAGGAATTACTCACATTTGGAAAAATATGGACTTATTAGCAATAGGCAGCTTGGCTTTAGGCAGGGAAGATCACGTCTCACAAACTGATAGAGCTTTCTGAGGAAGTGACAAAGATGATTTTTGAATGCAGAGCGGTGGGTGTTTTCTCTATGGACTTTAGCAAAGCCTTTAACACGATTGGCCAATACGGAAGGGGATTCACGGTAAGATACTTACAAAACTAGCTTAGTCATAGAAGGCAGAGAGTAGTGGTGGAAAGGTGTTTTCTGACCGGAGGTCTGTGATCAGAGGTGTTCCATAAACATTAGTGCTGGGATCCCAATTGAATGAAATACCTATAAACAACTTGTAGGAGAATGTAGGTGGTTTGATTAGCAAGTTTGCAGATGTCACAAAGACTGGGGGAGCTGTGGATAGTGAGGAGGATTGCCAGAGGATACAGCTGGATATAGATAGGCTGGAAACTTGGGTAGAGAAATGGCAGATGGAATTGAATCCAGATAAATGAGAGGTAATGCATTTTGAAAGGTCTAATGCAGGAGGGACATATACAGGAAATGGCAGAACCCTTGAGAACATTAACATACAGAGGGATCTAGGTGTATAGGTCAACACTACCCAGAAAGTGGCAATGCAAGTGGATAAGGTGGGCAAGAAGGTATATGGGTTGCTTGTCTTCATCGGTTCAGACATAGAGTATAAAAGTTAGCAAGTCATTTTTCAGCTGCATACCACTTTAGTTAGGCTACGTTTGGAATATTGTGTACAGTTCTGATTGCCACACTTCCAGAAGGATGTGAAGGTTTTAGAGAGGGTATGGAAAAGATTTATCCAGATATTGCCTGGTTTGGAAGGTATTAGTTATGAGGAAAGTTTGGACAAACTCGACTTGTTTTCACTTGAACACCAGAGGCTGATAGGCAGTCTGATGGAGGTTTACAAAATTATGACAGGCATGGATAGAATGGATAGTCGGAGCCTTTTTCCCAGGAGTAGAAATGTTAATTACTAGGGGGCATAGGTTTAAGGTGAGAGGGATAAAGTTTAAAGGAGTTGTGTGAGGCAAGTTTTTTTTACATAAGCAAATGCTTGGAACATGTTGTCAGGGAGGTGGTGGAAGGATCTACAATAGCAATGTTTAAGAGGCATCTTGAGACATGAATAAATAGGCATGGAATTGAGGGACATGGATCGTATAGAGGCAAAAAATGTTTAGTTTAGAAAGGCATTATGTGTTGGCGCAGTCTTGGTCCATTGTCCTGTGCTTTGTTCTTTGTCCTGATCATCTTTCTGCAGCTTGAGGAAACTCAGAATCTACTTATCGCAAGCTTTGAGACTGCTGCCATTATCTGCAAGCAGGAATACCATGCACTTTCTTTTCAATGAATCTCTTGTTTGATCTTTAACAATTGTATCCCTCGGATTTGTTGTCAGGCAAATTTCAGAGCAGTTCTGTATCCTTCATACAAGATCACCGCAGAACGCACTTGATTTCACCTCCTGTATCCACACGACTCCCTTAATTTACCATACAGTTACAGCTACTATCCCTCCAGAAATATTAAAATGTCACAGATCACAGGATTATAATATCACCGATTCTATGCGCAGCTCTGGAATGATAGAATCCTTGCAGTGGGGAAGCAGGCCATTCAGCCCACACTGATCCTCCAAAGAACATTCCACGCATCATTGTAGTCCTTCATTCCCTATGGCTAACACATGTAGCCTGCACAGAATGGGCAATTTCCCATGGTCAATCCACCTAACCCGCACAGAATGGGCAATTTCCCATGGTCAGTCCACCTAACCCGCACATAATGGGCAATTTCCCATGGTCAGTCAACCTAACCTGCACATCTTCGGATTGTGGGAGGAAACTGGAGGCCCCAGAAGAAATCCAAACAGACATGGGGAGAATGTGCAAACACCACAGAGATAGTCACCCGAGGCCAGAATAAACTCAGGTCCCTGGTGCTGCGAGGCAGCAGTGCTAACCACTGAGAACAGAAATCCCTCTTTCGTAAATTAGAAACATTGGATGCGAGTTGCCATTTCCTGTATGGATGAGAATACAGATCGCAGAAATCCACATGTAATACCCTTTGCAGTCCATAGTGGGTGCGATATAGAACATTACAGCGCAGTACAGGCCCTTTGGCCCTCAATGTTGCGCCGACCTGTGGAAGCAATCTGAAGTCCATCTAACCTACCCTATTCCATTCTCGTCCATATACCTATCCAATGACCATTTAAATGTCCTTGAAGTTGGCGAGTCTATTACTGTTGCAGGCAGTGTGTTCCACACCCATACTACTCTCTGAGTAAAGAAACTACCTCTTACATTTGTCCTATATCTATCATTCATCAATTTAAAGCTGTGTCCTTTCATGCTAGCCAACGCCATCCAAGGAAAAAGGCTCTCACTATCCAACCTTTCTAACCCTCTGACTATCTTATAAGTCTCAATTAAGTCACCTCTCAACCTTGTTCTAATGTAAACAGCCTCAAGTCCCTCAACCTTTCCATGTAAGAACTTCCCTCCATACCAGGCAACATCTGAGTAAATATCATTTTAAAGGGGTTGCAAACACGCTTAAGGGAGACCTCTCCATGACTTAGAAGAAATTCGTGCTTGTGTTATCCAAATTTATCCAGCTTCGATTCATCATTTTAAAATAATATTGACTTGCTATTGATGAAAGAAAAAGACACTGACAGATGGTAAACACATCCTGATGTCTTCACATGCCCATGCAGATGCAATTAAAGTGCTGATCTTCCCAAAGCTAATTATGTCCTCAGTATGATCTGGATATTCACACCACTCAGCTTTTCCAAAGATAGACATCAAAACCACAACAGATTGTTTAGGAAGGGAGGGAAGCTATCAAAAGAGAGAACTCCTGCAGTGCTAAGGAACAGGGGATTAGGCCTGTTCAATTTTAAGCCGTATTTTGCAGCTTTTCCAAGCAGGAGCTGCTTTAGGCCAACCGTTTCTTGCAGTCACGACAAATTGCTCAGAGGGAGAAAAATCCAAAGTAAAACCAACAGAACCCAGAGGGAAACAAAGAAGAGAATCACGCGGCAAATCATGGGACCCACCAGGAAGCCTTGGGAGACGGCAGAGCAATGCCAATTTAGTGAAGACAGTTCTCGCCTTCCTATATATAAAGAGGTCCAAACTGAATAAGATCCCAAGTGAGATCTATGATATGATCGAAGATCTCCATATGCCCGTCTTCACCCACCCTGTTTAATTTCTGTGCTGCTCATAAAGCTGGTGGATCAGTCAATCCCTCTAATAGGACAGCATCTCTCTCCACACTTTTACTCCCACCTTCAGATCACACAGACTACACTGGAAGTCTGAGCAGAATGGGGATGGTCAGTGGGCTAGAGGCCTGAGTGGAGTGGGGATGGTCAGCGAACTGAAGGCCCAAGTGGAATGGGGATGGGTCAGTGAGCTGGAGGTCTGAGCCGAATGGGGATGGTCAGTGGGCTGGAGGCCCGAGCAGAGTGGGGATTGGTCAGTGGGCTGGAGGCCCGAGCAGAGCGGAGATGGTTGTTGGACTGGGGATCAGTACGGGTGTCCAGCGGCTTGCAAACCCAATCAGACCATGTGTGGAATTCCACCATGTGTTGAGTTACTGCACCATTTATAGAAAGACTGTAATTCTTAACTTTTTAACTTTATTTCTCATTTTTTCTAACTTAGACTATGAATAACTGTAAGTAACATATTTTTATCTTTTTCCCTATATTTCTTGTATCTAAGGTGGATACCTAGCTACTGTGTACTTAAGATGGCACCATGTGGGGTGAGATTGTAAATTTTTCACTATAGTTCTATACTTCTTTACTTGAATACTTGTAACAATGAAGGGTATTTTAATTCTTGAGATCTATGAAAACGTGGGCTTCAAATGCGACTCGGCCCTCAGAGGTCACACTCTTTATATTAAAAGTCCTACAGATGCAGAAAAAATGGTGTGTCTGGTATCAAAAGGCAAAGTTTCAATGCAAAATTAACTTGAAAGGCTAATGGTTAACATCTGTCTGGGTATTTTATTTACTATGCTATTTTATGTTTATATCGACATATATCTTCTACCTAATGTGTGTCTGTCACAGCTTCTTACTCAAAGACAAAGCAACTACTAACTGACTCGGTCAGAATCATGGAATCTTAAAGCACATTTAGCATTTCATGCCAGTAGTGAATGCGATCCAATTAGGCAACTTGTTAACCATAACTCTGAAAACGTTTCCCTGTCACAGATTAAACCAACGTTTTAGAAAGTTATTTCCAAATCTGCTCCAACCACTCATTAGATGTTAAATATGTATTTGAACATTAATTGTTTTCCATCTTATTCCTGGCTTTGATATATGTTTTATTTGGTTATACATCGAATCCAGAGACTTTGAGGCATCAGTCTGAAAGGACTTGGCTTCAAATCTCATTATAGTAGTATGGGAATTTGAACTCTATTTAACAAATCTGGATATATCTGACCATGTTAGTCTGAAAGCCCAGAAGCCTAGCAGACTCAGATCTGGTTAGGACTTGGATGGGAGACTGCCTGGGAATACTAGCTGCAGAAAGCTTAAGTGGTCCTCCTCAACACAGTGATAGTGCCCCTACCCAGGGACCAGGAAGCCTAGGTTCAAATCTCACCTGCTCCAGAGGCGTCCAATAACATCGCTGAGCAGACTGATTAGAAAAGTAGGTTAAATTTCAAACAAAATAATGAAAACTAAGTAACAGCATTTGGCATCGATGCCAAAATCTGCCTTTGGTCAACATGGTATGTGTTGTGGCTATGTTTACTAGCATCATTTGAGATCTTATTTGCATTAAACTAAATTACTGATAGTGATATACTTTTGTGATTTTCCATATGTTAGTCCACATAACATATACCTTACAGAGTTGGTTTCTTGTTGAGCCAGATGTCTTGAAGTTTATTTACAGCACTAACTACTAACACAGTTACTATATTGCAGACTTACAAATGTAGTCTAGGTTTTGTATTAATGATCTAACTGTACATTATACATGCATAACTAACTGACCATACTATCTCCATGACTCAGAGAGAGTGACAGCAGGGGAGATGGGTACCTTTACTGGAATGTCAAAAGTACTGACCATAGAATTGTAGAAATCTACAGCACAGAAAAAGGCCCTTGAGCCCATCAAATATGCACTGGTCAAAAACAAGCACCTAATATTCTAATCCCTGTCTTAAAGGTACAGTCCTATCTGGTTTAACATCCCTGCCACAATACAACATCTGCATGTCTCTCTATAAAGAATGACAATAATTTTTCTGACAAACATGCGTAAGCATGTACATAGATATATTATACATTCAGAAAATGCCTTGGTGGACATACAGTACGACCAGATCTATTCCTTATTCAATTAACATAACTTGGCCGTGTAGCTTCACTCTGTAGTGTGCAAACTGTCATTGCACAAAGATTTATGGATGTGTGGTTATTGTCTGGCATTATATCTTCTGTATCTGAGTCATCATCCTGTCTGGCAGCAGGTTGATGAGATGTGGTTTGGATATATCAACTATTTCATTGAAGTACTTGACCATTCTGCATTGTAATGTCATATGACCTAGGCTGGACACACTAATGTAATATATTGCAATAAACCAATGTATTCATATGAAAGTCTCAAATTCTTACGCTTTGTCCTGATTCGTGATGTGATAATGATTGCATGCTCATGG
Organism: Chiloscyllium plagiosum; assembly: GCF_004010195.1. Lineage (NCBI taxonomy): Eukaryota > Metazoa > Chordata > Chondrichthyes > Orectolobiformes > Hemiscylliidae > Chiloscyllium > Chiloscyllium plagiosum. The sequence continues at coordinate 9,283,016 of NC_057740.1, forward strand.
ACTATTTTCTCCCTTCTTCACAGCAAGGATTTGTTTATATGTAATTGGCTTGTGAGAAAGGAAGACTGTGTGAATCTCAAACATGAGAAATGCCAGTGCAGGTAAACCATCACCCAGAGGAACAATACACAGATTTAACATTGCTAACTGATACACTTGGCAAGTTTCTTTACATTTAACAGATTGCGCATGCTGCAAGAATATTCATCTCCAACTCGTCAAGAGCAGAGGTGATAGGCTGTTCACCAAATCTCCTGCACGTCTTGGTAAAAATGGTGGGTAGTAAAACAAGATGTTCAGGAGTGCGCAAAAACATCACGGGATGTTTGATTCTTTGACAAGGGTAGCCATCCACTAGTTCAGGCAGCAGGCTCTAAGGGATGGCCGAAACATTGATTCTCCTGCTCCTCAGATGCTGCCTGAGTGGCTGTGCTTTTCCAGCACCACACTCTCGACTTTGATCTCCAACATCTGAAGTCCTCACTTTCTCCAGGTTGTAGAGGGGTCTATAGTTTCTGATACCTACCTCCCTTTTGTGGCTACAGTCACACCTGGGTGTCTTTGGAGAGGGAGCACATGGTGTCTTCCAATACTCCCTTTAGAGAGAGGTGGGTACCTCAGCAGTTTGAGTGTATTACTTCCCATCATTGCTGCATAGGCCTGATGAATTATTGCTGACAATTGTTCTTTTAATTAGTAACACAGGCAATTTGGTGGTGGTAAGGACAAAACATCCAGAGGTACATAATAGTACCTCTAAATAGGAAAAGGAAAGCAAAAACGAGTCTGATCCTATCCCAGGTGGGTATTGTCTTCTAGACATGGAAAGAGTCCAGAAGGGAAAGGTGGAAGCTGATGTTAATGTGAAACTATGAAGTTACCAATCGATTCTGGCTGGCTCTCTAAGTAAAGAGAGATGACTGCTGGTGGTTTAACCTTAGCTCACCATAACTCAGCAAGGGGAGATGTTGAAGAGGAGGAGCCTTTAGGGTAACCTCAGCTAAACAATTGACTTACAAAAGTCTTGTAAATCTCTAAAAGCCTTCTGCTACCTAATTCAACATGCTGATATCAGCATACAAAACTGATGACACAGGATAATTGAATTCTGCAACCAAGTTTTCTTCTCTCTGAGACTTTCGCTGCAGAAATACACCATGCGTATGGCAGGAACATCACTCAAAATACTGTCTTGTCCAGTCATTGAGTATTTTAATATGATGATCCTTCCGAGCTCCCCATGTTGGAAGCAGATAAGCAAGGCCTCAGAGCATGGCCAATACACAACAGCAAGCCTATTGTGTTTGATTCTAAGCTCCTTACAACAGCTCAGTCTAACAACTCCAACATAGAAAAAAGGAATCTTCTTCTTGTCTTCAGGGTACAACAATTTCATACATTCATATTCAGCAAGCATTTCATTGCTCATGTCAAAAACAAACTGTTTGAAATGATCTGTCAAAAACCACTCGCAAGTGTAACTGCAACATCTACATGTGAAGTATTAAGATAGAATCATGGAATCCTTACAGTGTGGAAGCAGGCCATTCTGCCTATCAAGCACAAATCAACCCTCCAAGGACCATCCCACCCAGACCCACCTCTGCTACCCTATCCCTGTAACCTTCTTGATACCATATTCGGTCAGATTTTGCCTTGGACAGTGACTCTCAGCTCACATTTAGAAATCAGCGCTTTTCTCCATGTTTGCACCAAGGGTGTATGTAATGAGCTCAGGAGTTGGGTGGCCCTGATGGAACCCAAACTGAGCAACACTGAGCAGATTATATATCTTTTCAAGTGTCACTTGATAGCACTATTGATAACCCCTTCCATCACTTTGCTGATGATTGAGAGTAGACTCTTAGGGTAGAAAATAGCTAGGTTGGATTGTTCATTCAGGCCATGTCCAGGGAAGTTTTCCATATTGTTGCATAGATGCCAGTGTTGTGATTACTGAAAAAGCTCATCTAGGAGAGCTCTTTGTAGAGTACAAGTCTTCAGTCGTATTGTTAGAAAATGTGGATAAAAAGTTAAAGAAACTGAGACACCTTTGTCAGCCCCCTTCACCTAATGTGCGTCTTCTATTTTGCCAGGAGTAAGCCTAATATCAGTAGAGGAGTAGATTGAATCAAAGAAATTGATTTGGCTTATGTTGATTTGTTCCTGTTGAAAACAAAACCATATTTCTCTGTGCTGTCATGAGCTGATGGAGGTTGGTGTCATGTTTATATTTAATTCAACTGAGGATTGTGCGTTCAGCTGCATTTGGGAGACATCCTGGTAGATTTTCAATGATATGATCCAAATGTTGTTAGAGTGTATCACTTCTGATAGGTAATCTAAACGGTAACTTGGGAAACAGTATCTACCAAAAGGTGTTTCAAATTCATCAGTTCCAGGGTAAAAAGTAAGGACTAATATCCAATTTTAGCATTAAGGTAGAAAAAGAATACTTGGATGAAGCTCTTCCTAGTGCATTCCTTTAACGTAATATTCAGTTACCCATGTGCAAAATGCTGTCTGTCTTCAAAACACATTTGATGGAACAATACCAATGAGTATGATGCTCAACTTTGTCGGTGATGTTATTCTGTCTCATAGTATCTCATTCAAGCTTGAGCTTTGAATTCAAGAAGAAAGTCTTCCTAAGAAGGAATAATGCTGGACAGCATACTATCTTTCAGATATAGCAATGCACCACCTTTCATGTTCTCAATAGCATCAAACTGGGAGTGTGTTGCTGGAAAAGCACAGCAAATTAGGCAGCATCTGAGGAGCAGGAGAATCAACGTTTCGGGCATATGCCATTCATTCCCGATTCTCCTGCTCCTCAGGTGCTGCCTGACAGCACCACACTGTCGACTCTGATCTCCAGCATCTGCAGTCCTCACTTCTCCTAACAACGTCAAACTGATCTGGGTAAGTGTTGGTGGATAGTTGTGTTGCTGCAGTCTGGAATCTTTGGCATTGCAACATATCGATTTGCTCCACCACTGAGCATGCAGAAAAGATTTACAAGGCTGTTGCTGGGGTTCGAGGGTTTGAGCTGTATGGAGAGGCTGAATAGTCTAGGGATATTTTCCCTGAAACATCAGAGGTTGAAAGTTAATGTAATAGAGTTTTATAAAATCATGAGGGGCCTGGTTAGGGTGAGTAGCCAAGGTCTTTTTTCCCAGTCCAAAATGAGAGGACATAGTTGAGAAGGGAATGATTTAAAAGGGACCTATGGGGCAAAGTTTTGCAAGCAGAGGGTGGTGCATGTATGGAATGAGTTGCCAGAGGAAGTGATCGAGACTCGTATAATTACAACATTTTAAAGGCATCTGGATAGAGATACGAATAGGAAGGAGTATGGGCCAAATGCTGGCAAATGGGATTAAACTAATTTAGGATATCTGGTCAGTATGGACGAGTTGGATCGAAGGGTCTGTTTCCGTGCTGTTCATCTCTATGACTCTATGAGCAGTGTTGATTTCGACATTTACTACATATTTACCATTCATTTTGAGGTATATCACTGAAATGAAGGTAAACATTTCAGTTTTGCTGATGCCATCCATGTACTATATCAAACTGTCCACATGAACTATCTGACTGGGGTCTGTAGGCAGTAACATTGTGGTTACTCCTTGAACTTTATCAATATGTTCACATGATATGGCAGGAACTTTGGAAACTTCTTTGGCTTTGTTTCCTGGTTGGCTGTTCTTCACTTGTTGCAGTCAAACATTGTATTGTACTTTGGGTTTCTCTGGAAGATTGGACTTTCCACATATTTTTGTCCAATGCCATCTTTAGGAACAATGTTTGCAAATATCACAAAATACTGGACACTGACTTTGTAGCTGAGACAAACCACATCTCATACAAGATTTAGATATTCAATAGACCTACTTGACCTCTGCAGTAGTTGTTCCAGCATCAAATACTTGCAGGTACTGCTTTTCTGATACAACTGATTATAAGTTCTGTCTTTTCTCTAATAGAGTGTAAATGGTATATTCCTTTCCTTTGTCCAGCAGTGCCTTCTGAAGGATTTGAACCCAAGTCTTTGCTCCAAACCCTCCCTATTCATACACCCATCCAAATGCCTCTTAAATGTTGCTGTACCAGCCTCCACCACATCCTCCGTTCAGCTAAGTTTGCTTTGCTGAAACCCACAATCTAGTTTCTTACATTATGAGGGATATCAAAAGCAATGCTGCATTAAGTAAAATATTCATTTGGAAGCAAAGCTGCACCCAATAAATTTATGCTGTCTTAAAGGTCTTCTTAAAGATCTGATCTGGATTGCATTGCCTGAGAGTGTGGTGGAAGCCTACTTTTCGAAGGCATTGATCCTTAACTGAAGACAAGAATATTGCAGAGCTATGGGAACAGCAGCATAGTGACAATTCATGGATATCTGTTGCAGCAGGCCAACAAGCATTCGACAAGTTCAATTAGTTTTTCCTCGACATCCTTCCAATAATTCTGCGATTGTCTGAGTTAGCCTACGTATGAGCTCATTATGCTGATATGTTAAAATGCTCTTAAGAATATCAGCACATTGTGAGGACCATCATTACATAGATTGTAGTGATTCAAACAGAAGGTACACCACCACCTTGTTGGGTAACTAATATCGATCAATAAAAAGCTTCCTTGCCAGAAACACCCTCATCCTAAGAATGAATGGAAGATGTCAATTTATATGTGTATGTACAATAGAAATATGCTTGAGGTGTGGCTAGATAACCCAACCTGTAAATATAATATAGAATCGCTACAGCATGGAAGCAGGCCATTGTCCATCAAATCCACATCAACTCTCCAAAGAGCATCCCATCCAAAGTCATGCCTGTATTTCCCATGGCTAATCCCTCTAGCCTGCACATTTCTGGACACTATGAGCAATTTACCAATGCGAATACGCCGAACCTGCACGTCCTTGGACCACAAGAGGAAACCTATGCAGACACAGGGAGAATGTGCAATCTCCACACAGGCAGTTTGCCAATGGCTGGAATTCAACCCAAGTCTTTGCTGCTTGTGATGTAGCAGTTCAGACCACTGAGCCACCGTGCTGCCCTTGTCATAGAGTCATAGAGATGCACAGCATGGAAACAGACCCTTTGGTCCAATCTGTCCATGCCGACCAGATTTCCCAACCCAATCTAGTCCCACCTGCCAGCACCCGACACATATCCCTCCAAACCTTTCCTATTCATATACCCATCCAAATGCCTCTTAAATGTTGCAATTGTACCAGCCTCCACCACATCCGCTGGAAGCTCATTCCATACACGTACCACCCTCTGTGTGAAAACGTTGCCCCTCAGGTCTCTTTCCCCTCTCACCCTAAACCTATGCCCTCTAGTTCTGGACTCCCCGATCCCAGGGAAAAGACTTTGTCTATTTATCCTGTCCATGCCCCTCATCATTTTGTAAACCTCTATATGGTCTTAAACAAACCCTCAATTTCTTTAGTCATCCAGCATTCCCTATACCTAACCACCTTTCCTTTCACCCTGACATACTTTCTCTGAATTCTCGTTATCTCATTTCTGAAGTCATCCCATTTTCCAGCCGTCCCTTTATCTGCGAACATTGGCTTCCAATCAGCCTTCGAAAGTTTATGCCTAATATCGTCAAAATTGGCCTTTCTCCAATTTAGAACTTCAACTTTTAGATCTGGTCTATCCTTTTCCATCACGATTTTAAAACAAATAGAATTATGGTCACTGGCCCCAAAGTGCTCCCCCACTGACACCTCAGTCATCTGCCCTGCCTTTTTGTGTGATAAAGTGTGATACTGAACAATGGAGACCAGACAGGTTCAACCTTCAAAGTGTGTTGGGGGTGGTGGGCAGGATGAATCATATTATTGACCCCTAGTTTTGAGCAGGTGCTTAAATGTGCTAATTCTCAAGGGTTATTATGCAGGTGTGTGAATGGTGTGACAATCCTCTCTCGGAACCACACTTGCCTCAAGTGGCGCTCTTTATTGATAGAAATGATTCTGTCCATCTCTAATGCTGAACCAGAAATGGCAAAAGGAAAAGAGATATGTATGCATTTTGGGTCAGGAGAGGTTCGAGTTTCATTGCAGCATTTTTATGAGTAATCATGCAAAACTGCCGTTCACACTCTTATGTTTATGTAGGACATGCTGCGAGAAACTAAAAATGACCACTTGGTGTGAGAAGAACATGGAGAGTGAAAAACTAGTACTTTTTCAATTTTGTTTCCATTATAAGTGAGATGGCAATGTGTAAGAGAATTGGAGAAAGTAAACAATGCCTGAATTAACTGCAATGGAAAATTGCTTACAATTGCGTTAATTGGACCAATTAAAGCAGCTGAACAAAATACCTACAAAGCATACTGCTTAAGGATTGTATTTCAATATGATTGAGACTTTAGGGACTAGATTATTCAAAATGAATGATCGAAATGAATATTCAGAAAATCATGGAGACCAAGACAACATTATCTCCATTTAAGTTGTTGCATTTGGATTGCAGCCAAGCCAATTAAAAGTGGGAGTGGGTATGATTTCAGAGAATCCCTACAGTGTGCAACAGGCCATTCAGCCCAACAAGTCCACACCAATTCTCTGAAGAGCATCCCACCCAGACTCACCTTCCTACCCTATTCTGCATCTCCCATGGCTAATCCACCTAACCTACACATCCCTGAGCACTACAGACAACTTAACATGGCCAAACCACCCAACCTGCACCCAGAGGGAACCCACACAGACACAGGGAGAATGTGCAAATTCCACACATTCTGGACACACAGGCTAGAACTGAACCTGGTACTGTGCTGCTATTATACAGCAGTGCTAACCACTGAGCCACCATGCCAGCCACAATCATATAATCAGGCATGTAAATTGCAGTGTTTCTCCGAACACACGGTTAATTTTATACAATTGTTTTAATATGTACAATTCATGTTGCTAGAAGGCAGAGAGAGAGAAATAAATGGTGTGTGTCAATCTCTCTGTCTATTCCTCCAACTCCAAATCAATTCCAGGTTTTAAAATAATACTGGCGCTTTAAAATAAAATCATATGAAATTCCTATCTGTGCCTAAATGAAGGAGTATGTAACATGTGACTCTACTCTTTGTGTCCCCTGCTTCTCCTGCTCCAGCTGGCAATAGCAGAGTCTTCAGAGTCAGGTCCTCTGTGATGCCTACTTACCTTGCCACTTCTCTTCCTCCAGTTAAATCCCCTATCTCTCTCGTTGTTCCTATGACTATGTTCTCATATCTGCCCCGAAACCACTGACCCGCGCTTTTAAAACATCATCTTTTGGATAGCTGAGCCATTAGATGTGCTACATTTTTGCATTACTGATCTCGATATGAAAACAGTCAATAAGTGTTGTGAAAGCTGCCCATTTTTTTAAAGAAAATTTAAGCAGTGTTACCTGAGCAACAAGCCATTATTGACAAGGGATATTTTAGAAATTGCTCAAACACTTAAGCATGGTTGTTCAGCAATCATTTGGGTTAAGAGATGTTAATAATGACAGAATGTCACACTTTGAGAAAAAATATAATTGTCTTTCCGTTTCAAAATTTCTGTCCTGTCTAAACAAATCTGAATCATTCTTGGGCACAGTGCCACTTATGCCATCACGCTTCCACTGCATCATCCAAGCTGGCATTGTTTTAGCTAGGCAGCTGAAATTGTGAGGGCTGAAATGTTATTCAATGCTTTCAGACTGGGCCAGACCAGCTTGGTCATGATTTCAAGCCACATTTCCTTCCCCCTCCTGAACTTGACAGGAGGACGTCAATAGTTATTGACATTCCAAGCGAGATAAACTAACTCAGCGCAGCCTGGTGACTGAACATGGGATGATTACATCCAAATGGCTCCATTCCAAACCAAGACAATTCACTTATTGACATATATGGCCAAACGTTGGCCAACTTTCCTGTCAACAGCTGGCTGTCTTCTAATGCATAAAATATTCCAAACCAAGTATAGAAAGTGACTGGAGAATACATTGAGTTGCGTGTGTGATTTTTCCTTAATGGCTGTAATTGCATTTATTTGAAAAAGGTGTGAGAAATGACAAAGTGACAATAAGCGAATCATTATTTGACATTTTGTCCAACATACATTAAATTCAAAAACTATGATAGGAATATTCCCCCCGACATTGCTTATGGCCTTACCCAAAAATCTTCAAAATTTTATTTGTGACTTATATTGAACTACTCTTGTGCTAAAACATACAGCATGGAACAGCAGTTCAATCATCCAGGTTTCTCAAACTAAACTAGTGTTTGTCCTATATCCCCTAAACCTTTCCTTTTTATGTAACTGTCCAAACTCATTTTAAGTGTTGTAATTGTACCATCTCTATCACCTCCTCCGGCAGCTCATTTAACACACTCACCATCCTCTCTGTGAAATGGTTGCCTCTTAGGACCCTTTTAAATCTTTCCCCTCCCACATTAAACCTATGCTGTCTCGTTCTGGAATCCCCTTCCCTTGGACAAAGGCCTATGAGTGTGCAAGAAGCAACATCAAGTCTCTTCCTTCTGCCTAACTTCACGACTACATCACATTTTAAAGGCTGTTTTGATGTAAACTCATGTGTGCAAATGTCTGAGCTGGGGATAGCAGTTGAGAAAGAGCAAAGCCGAGTAAAAGATGGCAGGTGTACAAAATTAAGAACAAGCTGAATCTGTTACTAACATCTTGAATCCTCCGAAAATGTTATTTCAACAGCGAAAAGATAGGAAGGCACATGACATCCCTTGTTAAAACCTGGTCATTTTCGTATTTGGATTCTTAGATCAAAGTCTGCTCAGACAGAGATAATGGAGATTTCCTCATAAGAGACCTGGTGGCAATGTGTTTTAACATAGCCCGATCACACCTTGTCAATGGTGATTGACTCCAGTCCAGACACTGTAAATCAAGATCATCACATCTTTTTGCTTTTGGCTCCTTGCTATTCAGAATTAGCTAGATAAATTAATTTGTCTCATTTCAAGTTTAACTGCTATTTGACAAGAGCTAAAGCCCAAAATGGTCTTAATTCAATGTTAGCTGGCACTTACTCAAAGGTGACAAAAGATCAAATGATGAGGGAAATAGAAATAGTTAATCCATTATGGTAATAGTCTGGAGGAAACCATTTGCACCTCCTAGCACATCTTTCCAAAGAAAATTACAATTCTTAAGTATTCTTAAGTAGATGACTTGTGATTTTGATTAGCAGCTATCATTAAGAGGTATAACTGTTTCTCTTCCATGCCATAAATTTTATGATAGTGTTTTACAATGAAATATCCTCCTTCTGGTACATTTAACAAATGCATGGAATGTGCCGAGGGATGCCGGGCATGTCAGGTGACACGTATTCTGTGCCCACTGGAGATATCAGTACACTCTGCCTTTCAGACAGCAATAAAAACGCGTGGCATGACCTAATGCTTGTCAAGATAGCATTAGCTGTATCTGTCTGACATAACATTAAGTTTCCATCACAGAAGCAGGTAATCTTGCAACCCATTGATATTCTCAATGGCCTGCATTTCTCTGTTGTTCTGAATCTTCCCTTGCTTCAAAATGTATCCAATTTTGTCTTTACAGATGTACCATATCACAGGTTAGAATGTTTTACGTACAATGTCATACATTTTTATTCAAAATGTACACTGTGGAAAGGAGATTTAATAATATGTGAGAAAGTATGAGTAATTAGTGAAGAACAAAGATTATTAGAGTTTTAAAGTACCTAAAATAAACATCAAAAAGAAACAACTAAAGGGATATAGGAAATAGAATTGTTAAAATGCATATCGGATTACTTTGTATTTAGTATTTAAGAGATCAAACTGGGAGAAATAATTGTTGAATCTGATGATGTAAGAGTGAATTAGAATAGATATAAGAATAGGTGTAAAAGACCATTTAGGAAATAGTAATCATAACATATTAGGGTTTAAGATAAAGAAAGCAAAGGGCATAACTAAGACAAAGGAATAAATTGAAGGTTAAAAAGCTGATTGAATAGGTATCAGAATGGTTCTGGAAAAAAAACTAACAGGAAAATAAATATTAGAGCAGGAGTGGGAAATGTTTAAAATGGTCAGTCTGGAGATATGTATTCCACGAAACTGCAGGAACAAATAAGCAAGTAATGATGAACTACGGATAAAATAAAGTGATTAGGATAAAATTGAAACAATGTGCTATTCCATAAAGATTGATGGTGGAACCACAGTTGTTCAGTATTAATTTAAGTAATTTGAAGTCAGGAATTAGAACTATAATTTAGCAATTTGTGACCAACACCAAACCAGGCGGTGTAGTTAATACATAGAATGACTCCAACAAAATATAGGAAGAACATTGATACATTTACAGTATTGCTGTGTAAACAGCAACTTCAATATAAAAGTAGTCACCATTGTCCTACTCTCTTATTAGGGATACAATTGTTGGTGGCCTAACCTGAAGGTCATCACAGCTCAGGTGAAGAGACAGGCTGAGATGGAGAGTCCTTCATGGCAATCTCAGGCTGTGCAGGAATTGAACCCATACTGTTAGCATCACTCTGCATTGCACCCAGCCATCCAGACCTAACCGGCCCTCTACTTCAGCATAAAGAACTTGCCAGGTCATATATTTTAGTACAAAGCATTAGGAGGTCACTTGTCCTTTGCAAAAATAAACTTCTAAATAGGGTAAAGGAACAGAATGATTTTGGAATACAGATATTGCCAAGAAAAACATAAAAACAGAAGAACCAGGAGCAGGAGTGAGCCATCTGGCCCTTTGAGCCGGCTCCACCATTCAATAAGATCATGGCAGATCTTTTCATGCCCTCAGCTCCACTTACCCACCATATCCCTTAATTCCTTTATTGTCCGAAAAAGTTACCTGTCTTAGCTTGCCAAACATTTACTGAGGAAGCCTCAACTACTTCACTGAGGTGGGAATTCCATACATTCATAACCCTCTGCGTGAAGACATTCCTTCTCAATTCAGCCCTAAGTCTGCTCCGCCTAATCTGCTCTGCCCTCTTGTCCTAGTTTCCCCTTCCAGTCGAAACATTCTCTCTACTTCTATCTTATTTATTCCCTTCATAATTGTATATGTTTATATACGATCTCCCCTCATTCTCCTAAATTCCAATGAATATAATATCTCTTCTCATAAGCCAACCTCCTCAACTAAAGCATCAACCGAGTGAACCTCCTCTGCACCCCCTCCAGTGCCAGTACAGCCTTTCTTATGTAGGGAGACCAAAACTGCACACAGTACTCCAGGTGTGGCCTCACCAGCACCATGTACAGCTCTAACATAACCTCCCTGCTTTTAAACTCAATCCCTTTAGCAATGAAGGACAGAATTCCATTTTCTTCCTAATTACCTGCTGTACCTGCAGACCAACCTCTGTGATTCATGCACAAGGACATCCAGGTCCTTCTGCATGCTGCAATTTGTTATTTACATAGATGATTTACAGTTGGGGACCACAAGTAGTGTCAAAGTTTGTAGATGACACTAAGATGAGTGGCAGAGCAAAGTGTGCAGAGGGCTGTGAAGGGCGGCATGGTAGCTCAGTGGTTAGCAATACTGCCTCACAGCGCCAGGGTCCCTGGTTTGATTCCAGCGTTGGACGACTGTCTGTGTGGAGTTTGCACATTGTCCCCGAGTCTGTGTGGGTTTTCTCCAGATGCTCCAGTTTCCTCCCACAGTCCAAAGATGTGCATGTCAGATGAATTGGCCATGCTAAATTGCCCATAGTGCTAGGTGCAGAGAGGGAAATGGGACTGGGTGAGTTACTCTTCGGAGGGTTGGTGTGGACTTGTTGGGCCGAAGGGCCTGTTACCGCACTGTAGGTAATCATAATAATAGTCCTTTTTACTGTTACTCCTACCAACATGGATGACTTCAAATTGTACTCCATCTGCCAGACCTTTGCCCACTCACTTAAACTATCTTTGTCTCTCTGCAAAGTTTTACAGTCCTCTGCACACTGCTCTGCCACTCATCTTAGTGTCATCTACAAACTTTGACACACTACTTGTGGCCCCCAACTCTAAATCATCTATGTAAATTGTGAATAATTAATGCCCCAACATTGATCCCTGAGGCACTCCACTAGTCATAGTTCACCAACCAGAATAGCACTCACTTATCCACACTTTTTGCTTCCTGTTAGTTAACCAATCCTCTACCCATGTTAATACATTGTCAGTAATACCTTGCATCTTTAGCTTATGCAGCAGCCTTTTGTGCGGCATCTTATCAAATGCTTTTTGGAAATCTAGACACACCACATCTACTGGGTCCCCATTGTCCACCATGCTCATAACGTCTTCATAGAATTGCAGTAGATTAGTTAAGCATGACCTGCCTTTCATTAACCCATGCTGCATCTGCCCAGTGGGGTAATTTTTATCCAGATGTTTTGCTATTTTTTTCCTTGATTATAGATTCAAGCATTCCTGATGAAGGGTTTTTGCCTGAAATGCCGTCCTGCTCCTCCAATGCTGCCTGATCTGCTGTGCTTTTCCAGTACCACTTTAATCTAAACTCTGGTTTCCAACATCTGCAGTTCTCACTTCTGCCTATGGATTCAAGCATCTTCCCCACGACAGAGATTAAGCTAACCAACCTATAACTCCCCATCTTTTGTCTACCTCCTTTTTTAAACATTGGCATCACATTTGCTGTTTTTCAATCTGCTGGAAATGCCCCAAAGTCCAATACATTTTGGAAAATTACCATAATTGCATTTGCTATTTCCTGTCACCTGTTGTGTTTTTTAGCACCCTGGGATGCATTCCATCAGGGCCAGGAGACCTGTCTACCTTTAGCTCCATTAGCTTGCCCAACACTACCTCTTTTATGATAATGATTGTTTCCAGATCCTCACCTATCTTCATCTCTTTGTCAGTTACTGGCCTGTTATTAGTGTCCTCTACTGTGAAGACCAATATAAAATACCTGTTCAATACCTCAGCCATTTCATTCATATCTCATTACTAAATGCCCCTTCTCATCCTCTAAAGGATCAAAGTTTATCTTAGCCACTCTTTTTGGTTTTATATATTTACAGAAATGTTTGCTATCCGTCTTTATATCGTGAGCTAGTTTTTTTTCTCATAATCTATCTTTTTTTACAGCTTTTTTATGGCTTTTTGGTTGACCTTTAAAGCTTTCCCAATCTTCTAGTTTCCCACTGATCTTTGCCATCTGTATGCCTTCTCTTTTAATTTGATAGACTCCCTTATTTCCTTCGACACCCATGGCAGATTAGCCATTTTCCAACAGTTCTTCCTTTTCACCGGTATATATTTCTGTTGAGCACTTTGAAAAATTGTTTTGAAAGTCCCCTGCTGTTCATCAACTGTCCCACCATAAAGTCTTTGCTTCCAGTCTACTTTATTCAACTCCTCCCTCATCCTATTGTAGTCTCCCTTGTTTAAATACAAGACTCTGGTCATGGATTTCATCTTCGCACTTTCCACCTGCATTCTAAATTAAATATTCCTTCCAAGAAGATCCCTAACTATGACATCATTAATTTTTCCTGTCTTATTACACAAGACCAGATCTAGGATAGATTGCTGCCTTGTCAGTTCCATTACACACTATTCAAGAAAACTATCATAGGTACATTGTTTAAATACAAGACTCTGGTAATGGATTTTATCTTCGCACTTTCCACCTGCATTCTAAATTAAATTTTCCTTCCAAGAAGATCCCTAACTGTGACATCATTAATTTTTCCTGTCTTATTACACAAGACCAGATCTAGGATAGATTGCTGCCTTGTCAGTTCCATTACACACTATTCAAGAAAACTATCATAGGTACATTCAACAAACACCTCCTCAAGGCTACCCTGACTGACCTGGTTCGACCAATCGACATATAGATTAAAATCCCCCATGACAATTGCCTTACCATTTTTACAGGCATCAGTTATTTCTTGGTTTATTGCCTGCCCCAATGTTTTGTTATTATTTGGTGGCCTATAGACTATGTCTATCAATGACTGTTTCTTCTTAGTATTTCTAATTTACACCCAAATGGATTGAGCATTATTCTCCATAGAACCTATATCATCTCTCAGCAATGCCCTGATGTCATCCTTAAATATCAGAGCTACACCACCACCCTTACCTTCCTGTCTGTGTTTCTGAGTAGTCTGATGCCCTGGATATTTAACTCCCAATCATAACCATCCTGTAACATTATCTCTGCAATGGCTATTAAATCATATTCATTCGCGATGATTTGTGCCATTAACTCATCGACCTTGTTTCAAATGCTATGAGTATTCAGATAAAGTGCCTTTATGCTGGATTTTATCCCCTTTTTTATGAATTCTAACATCTCCATTAATGATATCTCCTGAGTTATCCTTCCTTTTTGTTTCTTTCATAGTCTGTCATGTAGTTCAATGCACACAAACTAACCTGCTGCTTTACCATCATATTTCCTATCATTTTCCCCTTCCCTTCCCCCCAGTTCATTAGTTTAAAGTCTGAGTAACCACTCTATTTATCCTTTTCCCTAGAACACAAGTTCCAGTTTGGTTCAAGTGGAGACGGTCCCATTGGTACAGATCCCTCCTGTGTCAAAATTGATGCCAGTGTCCCATGAAATGGAACCCCTCTTTCCCACACCACTCCTTTAGCTACTTGTTTACTTCCCCAATTTTCTTATCACTATGCCAATTTGCACATGGCTTGGGTAATATTCCGGAGATTATACCCCTTGAGGACCTGTTCCTTCATTTCGTTCCTGGTGCTTGATAATGCCCAAACAGGTCCTCCATCCTAGCCTTGCCGATGATGTTTGTCCCAGTGTGGACCACAACAACTGGATCCTCTCCCTCCCGCTCCAATACCCTTTCAAGCTGGTCAGAGATGTCCTGCACCCTGGCACTGGGCAGGCAGCCCATCATGCGGGACTCCTGATCTGGCTTGCAAAGGATAGTATCTGTCCCCCTAATTATAGAATCCCCTATAACTACCACTTGAAGTTTTGCTCCCCTCTTGAGTAATAGTGACCCAAGTTAATAATCTAATAAAAAAGGAAACAAAGCAGGACCGCTCATTTCTTAAAGGCTAGAATTGAGGAACAAAGAAGTTATTTTAAACTTAAAAACTGCCTTGACTAGACCACACCTGAAAACCTTAAATATTTCTGCCTTATACCATAGAAATTATATCAATGCATTCTGAATCCTCTGACATCACAGTAGGTAATGTCTCTGTCTCTGAGACAGAAGGTCTGGGTTCACGTTCCACTCCAGGGGTTGATGGACGAGGAGGGTGCATTCATAATGTAGGTAAACAGATTGATTCTCGAGCTACACATCATCCCAATACAGACAAATACCAGACGGGAAGAGCAGCAGAGAGTCCTTGTTGACTGTGATGGTAAGGAAATCGCAGCCTCCACTGAAGGCTCGAGATTATATCGTGCATGTAAAATGCATGTTACCACTGCAGCATGAGCCTGTTGGAGGTGCCAGCTGGCTCGCCGGCTGGTCTGGATCAGATTATTTCGAACAACATGCTGTTCAATCCTTCTTCTGGATGAATTGGAATCACAAGCTGCCTCCTTGCCCCTGCCCATATTGGAGATCACACTGGGAACTCGAGATGATAGATGCAGTGAAGAATGTGCAAAGGCAATTCACCAGAATTACACCAGAACTGATAGCTGTCAGTAACGGTTAGATAAATCAGAGGTGTCATCCAGGAAGCTCTGGTTTTGTCTGTACTATATTTCCACTTTGTGGGAATGTTTCTTGACTTAATCCTCCTTAAAGCAGCTCATTGTTCTGTTACACTTTAGCCTTTCAATTTTTGATTCCAATTCACCAAGACAAGATCTATTCTCATCTTGTTGAATTAATTATTTTTACCTATTTATTTATGTTTTACTATTTTTATCTTGATTAATTTAAACTTTCTGATGACAACTGACGTCCACTGACTGAGACTTGGCCCAGAGTTTCTCTGATTCTGGACATCAAGTTGGATTGGCCACACTAAATTGCGCATAGCGTCCAGGGATGTGCATGCAAGGTGTATTGGCCTTGCTAAACTGCCCATAGAGTCCAGGGATGTGCAAGCAAGTTGGATTGGCCACACTAAACTGCCCATAAAGTCCAGGGGTATGCAGGCAAGTTGGATTGGCCTTGCTAAACTGCCCATTGAGCTCAACGATGTACAGGTTAGGTGGATTGGCCTTGTGGGTGGTGGGAGGAGGGGGCAATGGTGGTGATGCAGGGGCGCTGGAGTTAGTGTAGAAATCTCATTTCTAAGGATCTCACCTGGTTGGCAGGGGTAAGGTGAATTAAACAGGACCATTCGAAGTTGATATTCAGCTCAAACAAATCTCATTTTTTCTGATCCAGAGAATCTAATCCATAATGTAAGGGACATGGTTTCAAGGAGAAGGCAGGAACAGCTTTTGGTGGATTCGAATGGCCCTTTAGGGAAGGTGGAATGGCCTGGCCTGGCCTACATGTGTACTCCGCACTCAGAATATTGTGGTTGACTCTCAGATACCCTCTGAAATGGTCCAGCGGCCCAGTCAATTCGGATTCGATTTGGGATGGGCAACAAAAGCTGGCCTTGCCAGTAACATCCTCATCCCATGGAATAATGATTTAAAAAAGGTCTATTTCAGTTTCATAATTTAATGCATTTTTTTACAATCCAGGTATTAGTAGTTGTTACAACATTGTATTTCCACAGGGCTAGCAGCACCTGGAGGTCCCCACCTCATTGGCCTCTTGCTGCATTATTAAGCATGCGTCGAATAAATTTAATTTACATCTTATAACATTCCTTGTTATTGTGAACTGGCCTAATGAGTATTGCATACTGTAGTGATACCTGTCTCTCCCAATTCTCTGAGCAATTTGGTTTTCCTCTCTAATGATACCTTTTGGATCCTGCTTACCTGTCGAGTAGTTTTAACCATCCCTGACAAAGCTAGCAAACTGACCTGAAAGGATATTGGCCTTGGCACTATTCAAAGGCAACCTGTCTGGTTAGTACAGGCACAGCATCTTCCCTGAGGCCCTCTTGTGACACAGTAGTAGTGTTCCTACTCTAGACCAGGAGGCCCGAATTCAAGTTCTGCTCCAGAGGTGTGTTACTAAACAGGTTGATTTAAAAAAACTCTTCTATAATCAGTCTCAACATCTCACGCATCTCCTGCAGCATTATCACAGCCAAAGGTTTGTCGTACCCCATACCTTTCATTCTATATTCACCAGGACAATCCAGAGATTATTATTTTTGAAGTTCATAGAATGCCTTCAGGGTGGAAAAGGCCATTTGACCCATGGAGACCACATCGACCCTCCTACCCAGACCCACACCTGCTACACCTCCCCGGAGCCCTACATTTCCTGTGTAGAGATGGAAAGTGCAGTGCTGGAAAAGCGCAGCAGATCAGACAGCATCCGAGGAGCAGGAGAGTCAACATTTTGGACGTAGCCTTTCATCAGGAATGCCTGAAATGTTGACTCTCCTGCTCCTCGAGAGCTGCTTGACCAGCTGTGCTTTTTCCAGTCCCTCACTTATCAAATTATCGAACAGTGTAGTGTTCTCTAGTTTACTACCGGTGCCACGAGATAGCGAGGCGAGGAACAGGGAGAGGGCGCAGCTTAATACGTGGCTGCGCAGCTGGTGTAGGAGGGAGGGCTTCAGATATGTAGATAATTGGGATGCCTTCTGGGGAAGGTGGGACCTGTACAAGAAGGATGGGTTGCATCTGAACTGGAAGGGGACCAATGTCCTGGATGGAAGGTTTGCTCGAGTAGTTCGAGAGGGTTTAAAATAGTATGGCAGGGGGGGTGGGAACCTGAGCTGTATACCGGAGGTGAGAGTTGATGCAGATGAGGCAATAGCAAGAGTTGGACCAGCTAGTGGGAAGGATTTTCCAGGGAAGGAACCAAGGGATCAGTTAAAGTGTGTTTGCTTTAACGCAAGGAGTATCAGGAATAAAAGTGATGAACTTAGAGCATTGATCAGTACCTGGTGCTATGATGTTGTGGCCATAACAGAGACATGGGTTTCTCAGGGGCAGGAAGGGTTGCTGGATGTTCCAGGGTTTAAAGCATTTAAAAAGAATAGGGAGGGGGGGAAAAAGAGGAGGGAGTGTAGCACTATTAATCAGAGAGGGTATCACAGCTACAGAAGCTTCCATTGTCGAGGAAGATCTGCCTACCGAGTCAGTATGGGTGGAAATTAGGAACAGCAAGGGAGCAGTCACCTCTTTAGGGGTTTACTACAGGCCCCCTAATAGCAGCAGGGAGATGGAAGAAAGCATAGGTCGGCAGATTTTGGA